>NW_013620995.1:853-964 GCF_000695525.1 Brassica oleracea var. oleracea
TTAGGATGCAACCAATTCAAAATAATCAGTGCATATGATTTCATAAGTCTCTCGACCAAAAAATTTTACTACTCGATCATGGTGCGAAACAAGTCGAGAATGCTAGGTATA
>NW_013620996.1:0-963 GCF_000695525.1 Brassica oleracea var. oleracea
TGTCTTGGTCGCTCAATACGTAGCGACCGACCGATTTGCTGCGCTTCTATTTTCTACGATTAATCTAGGGTTTTTTCCGAAAGACATTCGGAAGAAGTACAGCGGCGAGCTATGTACCCGATTCGATGTACTTCTTTTTTCCGTAATTAACCTAGGGTTTTTCTGCGGTTTAGGGGAGAGCAATTTTTACTTTTCCGAAAAGCTTTCGGAAAACGTGTTTTGGTAAAACCCTTATCCGTTGAGACTTCTTTAGTTCGCTAATGATCCAAACTTACGGGGTTTGATAAAATTTATCGTTTCCCTTTACGTTTAGACAGAGAAATCGCGAGCTCGTTTCGTTGCACTTCCTGTGGCGAAGAGTCGCGGCTAGGTTTTCGATTTTCTCAAGAACTGTGGTGTTTGCCTAAGCGTTCGCCGTAGGCGCAGTGGCGGCTGGAGTTGTCTTACCAGCGTTATTGCAAACAACGATTTTGTCTTTCATATTTCCAGACATTGTTTTGATCAAGCGTTTTGCGGCTATGAGTTAGAGTAATCTGTCGCCCCCTCCTTCTAGCGCCAAACTGTGGGAACCGATATTCGCACAGTCAATTTCCGTTTAAATAAGGAAAGTTAGGAAAACCCTAATTTTCCATAGGTCCCGGATATCTGTTAAACCATACGCCAAGCAATCAGAACACGCAATTAAAGACGAAAAGAAATGAGAAATCGTTAAAGAGAGCAAAAGGAGTTTTATTCCGAATCCGCGTATGAGCGTTACAACAAGGTAGAAGTCTTGGCTACGAGAGCTGTCGGCGAGATTCCTAGTTCTAACAATCTAAGACTGCAAAACCTAGTTGAGTCGCAGCTCGAAATAACAAAAACGAAAAGTTACCTAATTGCTCTAAGTGCTAAGTTTGCTCTGACAAAAGTCCTCCCTCGTGCCTCTCGCCTAGGACTCCTTATATTCTCGCTCCTAGGTCGGTT
>NW_013620997.1:0-963 GCF_000695525.1 Brassica oleracea var. oleracea
TAATTACTTGCAATGGACACTTGATGCTAAGATCATCCTAAAATCCATGAGACTCGGTGAATGTATCACCGAGGGCAATAATGCAAGTGAGAAATATAGATATGGAACTATATTAATTATACGCCATCATCTTATTGAGAGTCTCAAAGATCAGTATTTGACTATTGAGAATCCTCTAGACCTTTGGACAGAGCTGAAAACGAGATATGATCACAAGAGAACGGTGTTATTACCAAAGGCTATGTATGATTGGAGGAATCTCAGAATCCATGACTTCAAGTCCGTGGACGAGTATAACTCGGCCCTGTTTAAGATAGTTTCAAAATTGAAACTGTGTGGTGAGGATATAACGGATAAGGATATGCTTGAGAAAACCTTTTCCACCTTTCACACAAGCAATGTGTTGTTACAACAACAGTACCGTGAGAAGGGCTTCACAACTTATGCTAATCTGATCTATTGTCTCTTGCTCACTGAGTAGAACAATGAACTGTTGATGAGAAACAGTGAATTTAGACCTCCTGGAACAAACCCATTACCTGAGGCACATGCGACCGTAGAGGCTAAGAAAGAGTCGAACCATGTCAAGAGTGATAGCCAACACAACCGTGGTCGTGGAAAATGGCATGGACGTGGTGGTAGAGACCGAAACTCATTTGGTCGAGGCCAAGGCAACTCATATGGCTGTGGCTCCTATGGAGGCCGTGGACGTGGCCGAGGCCGTGGTACATCATTTAAACCACAAAACTCGACCAAATCTGTGTGCCATAGATGTGGTATGGATAATCATTGGGCTAAGACATGTAGCTCATATGACTTATCAAGATGGTGAAGATGATTTCAATCATGAACGAGACGATCTTATGGATTATGAAACTTCAGATTGTTTAAAAGAATGAAGTTGAATTCGACATATATGTTTTCGTGATCTTTGCTTTATGTTTTCTATGTTTTGATTGCTTT
>NW_013620998.1:0-963 GCF_000695525.1 Brassica oleracea var. oleracea
AACACCACTCAAACTCCAGCAAGGATAAGACACAAGAGTATTGGGATAAATCATTGATTAATCATCAAGTTTATTCCCAATCTCACAAGCATTGCAACAGATTAAAACAAGTCATTTTCAAGTTCTATCTTTGCAAGCAATCTCTCTAAGCACAAGCACTTTCTTTTCAGATTTATGCAAGCTACTTAGGCATTTTTAAAGCTTCTTTACTCAGCATTTAGACATGAATCTAATGCTTCAATGTAAGACAGCGGCTACTTAGGCATTTTTAAAGCTTTTTTACTCAGCATTTAGACATGAATCTAATGCTTCAATGTAAGACAGCCACAAGACTATATGCAACAGCTTTCAATTCGGTTTCAATCCGTGTATGCAAGCAGATTCACTCAATCACAACAAGCATCATTATGAACTGGAGCTAAGCATATTAACATATCTAGTAATCCTAGTAATACTTATAAGTTACTACACATTTTTAATTGCGCTTACTGCTGCTAGTAAGCCTAGTATAACTAGTAAGATTTTCGGATTACTAGGAAGCCAAGCTCTTTAAGTATCCTGGGACAGATTCTAAATTCATTTTATTTCATTTAGTAATCTTTTAAACAATCCTCAGGTTTTCAATCATATCACATCATCACAACCAGTCAACAACACAAGCTCATTATCAAGATGGTTTATAGAATCGCTTACAACAAGGAACCAGGTTGATTCTTTTTGCATTTTGTGAAACCGGCCATGACTTTTGTTGGATCTGAGAGTCTGGATCATCACCCACCTCCTTCTCCTTCAGTTCATGGCCACCATCTTGTACCATCAACTCAAAAGACCCCTCCTTTCTTCAGAAAATCTAGGCGCCAAACTCTTGACACCATACTCGTGTAGCCGGATGTGAAACTTCGCTTGGACAAGGAGGTTTGGAGTCAGGTTAGTTAGGCCTCTCCATACACCTTTGCCTCCAAG
>NW_013620999.1:0-963 GCF_000695525.1 Brassica oleracea var. oleracea
ATGGATTTTTATGAAATATATTTATTAAGTTGGTTAGTTTTGAAAGATGGGTGTTACAGTCTCACTCTTGGCAGTGTAGGGTGTCACCTCATTGTTGTCCTCGGTATGATGATGAACAAGTGCAGGACAAGTGCCTTTATCAATATAACGCTTGAGATGGCTAGTGCCAACAACTTTGGAGCCATTTTTGTAAGCAAAGCGCTAGCTACAGCCTTTTCAGAAAGCCCTTATGCAACCTGGTTCTACAAACTGGATAGTGAAGTGTTCCCAGACATTTGACTGCTTCTTGAGTCTCTTGATGGGACAGTGATTTTCACTTTGCTGAGCATCGGAGGAGCTTTACTACTAAGTACCAACAATGTACAAGGTGTTTCCTTGATAAAACTTCACTCACATTGGAAAGCTATCTATTGATGATGTTAGGAGTTTTCAAGGCTCATAAGACAAATGATGTAGTATAAAAGATTGTCGAACCAATTCTAAGGGATTTCAAAGCACTGAGAATGCAAGTACTCACTTAATCTAAGTGCAACCGGTGATTTAAAAAATTTCTGAACTAATGATTAATGCTAATGCAGTTGCAAAATAATAAAAGCAATAAAAGAAGTACCTTTCTTGACTAAGGGAAAAGAGAACTCATGGGCATAGGGATTAGACCTTGGGTGATCAAGTTTCGAACTAAGGATGGCAAATGATCAATCAAAATATCAACCTTAAGCTTAGACACAATCTTAAACAAACTCAAACTATCAACCTTAAGCTTAGACACAGTTCTAAACAAGCTCTAAGTCTAGATGAATGTTCATTTACTAACAAATTTCAAACATCAAATGTCTATGGTTGAATAATATGAAAGTAATCATTACTACCAAGTCTAATGGCTATCTTAGCACCTATAACAACAAATGTCTTTGGCAAAGTATGTTAAAAGCTTAGAAGAGTTGTCTCAGACATTTCATCAAA
>NW_013621000.1:0-963 GCF_000695525.1 Brassica oleracea var. oleracea
GAAGAATCATTAGGGACTACGAGTTCCTACATGATGTACATCGATACTTCTGGGTAGTACGACAAAGAATCGGCCTCCACACCTCAACAAAGGGTCTCGTTCCTCCCGAAGAAGGAATGAAAAAAATCGCGGTCTTCACTCGACTACTACCTAGTACAGAACTTTTTCATCCTAGAGTCAGGGCGTATGTTCTTTAGAAGATCATTCTCCAGCTGATATCCAATCATGGGGGCACATAAGCAAGAAGTAAATCAATAATTCGTTTCCTTGCCCCAGTAATGTGCCATTCGGATCCAAGAAATATGTGGCTATGCGCCACCAAGCTCCTGCTCCAGGAAGACATATCTTGCTTATCACTGCAATGCGAATCCGAGATCAAGAATTCCAACTTCCGAGCGGGGCAACATATCACTACAGCAGATTTCAACAGATACAAGTGATCTTCACCAGCCGAACCTAGGAGTCTTGCCATCCATCGACATGCAAGGCCAGGATCCTGAATCTCCCTAGGTCAATCGACCTAAACAAGCCACAAGTCTTGGAATCTATCTCGGGGAAATCGATTCTCCTCAAGGTTCAAACACGGCCCAGGCTTAAGAAAAACCCATAAAAGGAGACTTCAGAGCGACGTCCTGTTCACGCCAAGCCCAAGGGACATGCCATCGACAAGCCGATGTTGATGCCCACTGAAGCATCGAACGTTTCTCAAACAGGTCTCACGCCAACCAGAGAGAACTACTTCAGGCCACGAGCCCCATTAATAAGTCTTGACATCCAATAGAATGCACCCAAGGTCCTGAATTTCGTCGGGTCATTTCTAAGCAGGTCTAGTACCTGGAAACGTCTACTAGACCGCGGTCTATCCTGGGGAAATTTGTTCTCCTCCAGGTCCGAACACGGTCCAGACCTAAGAAGGACCTGGGAAAGAAGGATTACTGGAGCAATGTCCTGCCCAGGGGAAGC
>NW_013621001.1:0-963 GCF_000695525.1 Brassica oleracea var. oleracea
TATGATGAAGGTCAAAGAGGTTTGGAACCTTTGTTGTCTCGGTTTTTTCTTGAGAATAGCGATTTTATATTGTTTAGTCCACCAATTTAGGGAGTATTAAGAAGTTTTACTAAATTAATTGAGAAAAACTTAAAACGATGCCCATATACCATGAATGATAGTTTAATATACGTTAATACAAATGTAGAATGTGTTTAGAAATTTTTTAAAAAAACACTAAAGATCATAGGCTTCTGTGTATAGAGCATTTACCGAAAAATTCAATATTTTAGTAGGAAGAAAAATTCAAAAATATGAAAATAATTTTTTAATGCATAGTTGCATCCTTCACTAGCATATGATGAAGGTCGAAGAGGTTTGGAATCTTTGTTGTGTCCGTTTTTCTAGAGAATAGCGATTTTATAGTGGTTAGTCCACCAATTTAGGGAGTATTATGAAGTTTTACTAAATTAAATGACATAAACATAAAACGATGCTCATGTACCATGAAAGAGAGTTTAATATACATTAATACAAATGTAGAATTTGTTTATAAATTTTAAAACAACACTAAAGATCATAGGCTTCTTTGTATAGAACATTTACCGAAAAATTCAATATTTTCGAAAGGGGTTAACACATAGATTTTGAGAAAATTTCAAAAATATGGAAATACTGTTTTAATGCAAGGTTGCATCCTTCACTAACATATGATGAAGGACAAAGAGTTTTGGAACTTTTGTTGTCTCCGTTTCTCTAAAAAATAGCAATTTTATAGTGGTTAGACCACCAATTTATGGAGTATTATGAAGTTTTACTAAATTAATTGAGGAAAAATTAAAACGATGTCGATGTACCATGAAAGAGAGTTTAATGTACATTAGTACAAACTTTGAATGTGTTTAGTAATTCAGAGCATTTACCGAAAAATTCAATTTTTTCGTAGGGGTTAACACATAGATTTTGAGAAAAATTCAACAATAT
>NW_013621002.1:0-962 GCF_000695525.1 Brassica oleracea var. oleracea
GTTTTTTCTCGTTCACGATTTGTATTTGTATTATTAATATGTTTTGTATAATATTTATTAACACTTTTATGTATGCTTTTATTTTAAATCATTCTACTTTAAAGAAAAAAAAAAAAATTTAAGAAACCTCAATGTGGTTCTACCAATGGAGGATGAAAAATTAAATACACTAACATGAGTCCTTAAGCTATCAAATCACAAAATTAAATACTACTTTAATGTTAAGTACCCATTTGGACTCCTTACTGATGGAGGTGGTCTTATGTAAGTTAATTAAAAGCTCATCCTTTTTTTTTTTTGACTAAAATCCATTTATATAGTTAGTAATCACATAATCAATAAACTAACATTCTAACTCGAGGACTCAGTATGTAGAGAACTTTTTTCTACTTTTGGAAATGAGAAAAGATTAAGTGATAAAAAAAAAGGAAATGAGAAAAGATTTAATATTTTCTAAATTTGTATAAATAGATGTAGCGGGGATGCACAAGAGTAGCAAAATAGAAGCAAACAGATAAAGATGTTTTGTAAAGAGGCGTCGTCCAGTCTCCAAACCTTAAACATAGCAAAGAGTCTCAGCTCTGAGTTCACTAAACCATCAGCACTCGTCAACCCCCTCTCGGCAGGACATCGTAACAAGGTGTGTCCTCGTCCAAACCTGAGAGGGCGATGTACGGTCACAGCCTCAAAGTTTGATTTTGATTGGATAACGAAAGAAAGAGTAAAGAAAATCAAAGTGAAGGGAATTATACCGGCCAAACAAGGCTTGTTCCCTTCCGTTGGTGTAACCGATTTGCTCGGAGTTTCACTGCTCGTCGAGCTTATTAGCGCCGAGACCGACCCCCGTGAGTACAATTATAAGGCAAACATATTATTATTATTATTATTATATAAGAAGCTATCACATTTTGAGTTTATAAATTTATAATGTGAAGTAAAAAAGTAGGCAAATGCATCATTAG
>NW_013621003.1:0-301 GCF_000695525.1 Brassica oleracea var. oleracea
ATTTTTGTGGGGGTTAACACTTAGATTTTGAGAAAATTTAAAACAAAAACGACAATATTGTTTTAACGCATAGTTTCATCATGCACTAACATATGATGATGTTCAAAGAGGTTTGGAGCCTTTGTTGTCTGTATTTTTCAAGACAATAGCGATTTTATAATAGTTAATCCACTACTTAAGGGAGTATATGAAGTTTTACTAAATTAATTTATAAAAACAATTGAACGATGTTCATTTACCATGAAAGATATTTTAACATACATTTCTACAATTGTAGAATATGGTTAGAAATTTTAAAACA
>NW_013621003.1:423-962 GCF_000695525.1 Brassica oleracea var. oleracea
TATAATTGCATCCTGCACTAACATATAATGATTTTCAAAGAGGTATGAAGCCTTTGTTGTCTCTATTTTTCAAAAGAATAGCGATTTTATAATGGTTAATTCAATAATTTAGGGAGTATATGAAATTTTACTAAATTAATTTATAAAAATAATTGAACGATGCTTATTTACCATGAAAAAGAGTTTAGAATACATTAATACAAATGTAGAATATGGTTAGAAATTTTAAAACAACACTAAAGATTATAGGGTTCGGTATATAGAACATTTACCAAAAACTCAATATTTTCGTTGGGGTTAGTTAACACAAGGATTTTGAAAAAAATTAAAAATACGACAATATAGTTTTAATGAATAGTTGCATTATGCACTAACATATGATGATTTTCAAAGAGGTGATATGAAGCTTTTGTTGTCTCTATTTTTCATGAGAATAACGATTTTATAATGGTTAATCCACTAATTTAGGTACTATATGAAATTTTACTAAAATAATTTATAAAAACAACTGAACGATGCTCATTTACCATGAAAAAAGA
>NW_013621004.1:0-962 GCF_000695525.1 Brassica oleracea var. oleracea
TATATATATATATATGAGTTGTCAAAAAGAAAAAGAAAGAACAGATATGTATGTTTTAATATCCATAAAATTCCATCAAAAGAACTCTAATGTTCTTCGTAATTTTTAGTTTTCTTACATAATCTAAATATTTTATATTCTATTTATAATATTTAGGTATTATTAATTTAATTATTTTGAGCTATTTTGACAAATCCCAATATCGAGACCACATACCTTGTCATATGGATAAGAGTATCAATGTTAAGACATGTTAAACATTTCAATGATTGAATATGCATCCATATTGTATCAGTTGCAAAGGATCAATTTAGATCTTTGAAAGTTTAAATATTTTTTGAGATCTAGAGTTCTTTACATAATATTGAAAAAAATACTTCAGTTTAACATCAGTTCTATTTATAAGGATTCCAAAACTTGGAGTTCTTCTACAACTAGAGTTTGAATAAATGATAAGTCCAATAAGCAATGATTTAAGATAATTTTTACAAACACTAGATCTAATAAGATGAGATTTGGGAAAATTTTGAAATCGCACCAAACTATCAATCCAACAAGCCTCCTAAGACGCGTGGTAGCTTGTAGCCACAATTGATTATGAAAATAAAGAGAATCAAAATTAAAAGTTGACGGAATACCTCATTTCTTGAGAAGATGCAAAGCTTCGATTGATTTTTTTTCTTCTCAAGTAAGATTCACGATGGTTCATAAGTATATACAGATTGCATATCTAGGTTTTACTAATTTTTTTAATAAGTAGTCAAATTAAAGTAAACACGCGTCGTGTATATTTTGAAACATTAATAGGCATTTAAATTTACGAAGAAAACAAAAATGTAAATAGTATTTACTAAAGAAATTAAAAAAATAGAAAATTAGTATTTAATAAAAAATTAGTTGATATAAAAAATAAAATGTGATTTACTGAGAAAATAAAACTTCGACGATTTATATACTTTGAT
>NW_013621005.1:0-962 GCF_000695525.1 Brassica oleracea var. oleracea
AAAAAAAAAAATCAATTCAAGTGGTATATTGTAGCAGTCAAACTGATTCTCTCTACTTAAAGATCCATTATTTCAAAATAAGAGAGACACAAAACAAAACTCACCGAAGTTTCTCTCTTCTGACTCTGACTCTGACTCTGTGAAGAACAAACGAAGAACCGGAGTTCTCCCACTATGGATTAGTTTGAAAGTGTAGACGCCTCCAGTTTTAAGCACATTGGCACTACAGAAACGTCTCCACCCTCGTCTGATGTAAGTAGATCCACTTAGCTTTTGTTTTAAAGCCAAAGTCCATGATTTACCCTTTTCATTCATCAGAACAATCTCTCCTCCACATCTTGTTTCCAGACCATTTGACCTCACAAAACTCCTTGGAAGGTTCTGAAAATTCATTACAAATTTACAATACAACATGACTTTTTGATGTATATCATACCTTAGTTTTAATACAACATATGTTCAAATGAAGAGTAGAATACCAATGTGTCATAACGTAGGGACGAAGGCCAGATAGTAGCTAGAAAACAAGAGGGATCTAGTGAAGAAGACTCAGCTTCTCTTTCTAAATTCTTCTTCTTTGGAATATTCCTCCCTGAAAAGAAAAGAAAAGAATAAATCTCACATGCACATTGCAGTTTTATTTTTGAGCAAACACATTACAGTTTAAACTTTAAACCTTGTTCGTTGAGCACATTTCTTAAAAGCCAGTCTGAGATTCAGAGTTTTAGACAGAGACAGAACATAACTCACCGAGGTTGTTCTCTTCTTCTGAACACGACTCATATTGAAACTCACAGCCACTAGGTCCCAGGAGTGTTACGTGGAAAGCCATGTCTTTCTCTTGCCTGAAAATGAGAATATCACCTATACGAAGATCGTGTGCAATAGCGAACTCTTTCCAACCATCAGTTAGTTTTGTTAGTGCAAGATGACACAACAATAGTAATGCAGAAGGTAAATCA
>NW_013621006.1:0-961 GCF_000695525.1 Brassica oleracea var. oleracea
TCCTCTCTTCCTACAACAGCGCCGCCTGACGTCTGAACTCCCTTCCTTGGATGAAACAGCTCCTGTAATGGAAGATGTTGTGATTACTCCGTCTTTAATCCCATTAATTCGTAATCTCACTACGAGAGCTTCAGTTGCGTTGTTTCATCGGCGAGTTCTGTATAAATAGGTTAGTATCTCTCTTCAGCTGATCGCGATCTCCACAATCTATCTGCTACTCATCTTTCTCATACTCATCTCTTACTACTCTCTCTTGATGGCTAACACGAGGATGTTTTTTAATTTTCCGACTTGAAGTCCGGTCGGTGTTCATCGGTTGTCGAGGCAAGGCTGCTTCATTATTGGGAGGCGAGGCGAGGCTGCTTCATTATGCGGGTGGATTTGCTCCTGGTGGATGTTAATGTGAGTGATCTTAACCTTTTTCATCTATATATTGATTATTCTGAGTTAGTATTTACCGTCGTCCTGTTTATGATGTCTGATTGTGTTTCCGCTTAACCTGATCATGTTATTCTGTTTTAAAAAATATCTCTTTTTTGGTCTGATCTATTGTTCTCAGCGAACTATATCGTGTTTATTAGCATTTGTAGTGTTTCACGATGATCTTGATCGTGTTGTTTATTATTGTTTTTGATTTTTCTGTTAGGTAGAGTCGATACTGATGATCCGTTGTATCTTCCTCGCCATGTCTTCACTCACGGACAGTTGTACGTTGCCATTTCTAGAGTCACAACTCCGACTGGGCTTATGATATCAGACGAAACTTCTGATGTGGACGGCAAAGATGGAGTAACCAATATTGTCTACAATGAAATCGTCAAAGACGTCCGAGTGACTCAGGTTAGATCTAAATATTTAGATCATGCATCCGTATCAACCTGATTTCCGTCTACAGAGACTAACAATGTATATTTGCCATCGTACGTGGAGGCCTCATTGCTCCCAGTGAAATCAACAAGCG
>NW_013621007.1:0-961 GCF_000695525.1 Brassica oleracea var. oleracea
AGCTCGACCAAGGCTTTGCCTAAATGACATTATATTCACCCTATAAGCTCCATTGAATTAAGAAGAAAATATGGTTTCCAACAATGGACAAAAAGGAATAAGAGTACCTAAATTAAAATCTCTTAAGTGGTCGAGACTACATTCTCTATTGATCTAGTGATCAATATGATATTAGGCAAATAGCTAGGGCAATCATGTTTGATTAACCCACGAAATTTATCACTTAGATGGCATTACCATACTTAGCCATTCGGATTATGATGCAAATATTTAAAAGGGCACAAATGTTATCCCATAAGATCTCACGTGTGTGTTATATATCTATGCACAAGGAAATTTATTGTCCTAAGCACCACGAATTTGAGAATGTTCATGAGGGGGAGTGAGGACAAATCCCATGATACATGACCATACTAAAATCCGTGAAACATATCCACAACCATATTACATATTGGTTGAATTTGATATAAAGACCATTACCTATAAGGTTCAAATTCTAAAAGTCCATATGCTTGGGGACACCATGAGTTATAAAAGAATGAACCTGCATCAGGCCATAGTAATTATATCAGGCCATATAAGTGATCATAGATATTCCCACCTCAGACTGATACGGGTCATGAGTCCAGACATATATCATCTTAAGATATTATGAAAGAATCCACCACAAATATATGTGCCATCTAAGATCATGTGATCTTAGAATCTCATAAAGAGGATTGGGAATATATGTTGGATATATATTATGAATATACTTTCTCCATAAGTTTAAAAGAAAACTTGAGCCAAAATGGGTGATCTAATTATAGACCAAGGAACAAGGATTACATAAGGTTTATGAATCCGAATATCCAACAATGAAAGGAGAAAAGTAATAAGCTGGTATAAGGAATGATAAAGAATGGTATCTACCAGCTGGTATCAACCATCAATGTCTTGGCAAAGATCCTCGGACTAGAAA
>NW_013621008.1:0-961 GCF_000695525.1 Brassica oleracea var. oleracea
TATGATCTTCACTGCTCCAGTCAAAATCAAGAAGAAACACATAATTTTCGTAAAATGGATGATTATATCCAGTGTTTTATTCGTAACATAAGATTTGATTTACTCAGGATGATTATATCCAGTGTTTTATTCGTAACATAAGATTTGATTTACTTGGCTGGACTAATTATCCTTACCCTATTCGAAGGTTTTCTTTTCTGAATAATTATAAATTAGGGGGAGGGGTGTTAGTCACTAACTGCTCTTTTGCAATTAAATTAAGTACCGGAAAGAAAGATATTAGTTCCTTGTTATCAAACTCATCACCAATTGTTTTGTAAAAGTAAATAAACCAATCAGTGAGGTTTTACATCTCTATTTCCCTGAAAAACTCATTTTGAGAGTACATAGTAGACCATAAGCCAAAACACGATTAGTTTTTTTAAGGATACTACCGCAAGAATAGAGAAGAAAAAGTTGAGCGCAAATTCTTGAGGAGAACGAGCAATTAGAATTTTATGATAAATGTTCTTTAAATACTTCATACAAAAGAAAAATGAATTGTGATGTCATTTAGATTGAATACATTCCCTCAAATAATAAATATTTAATAATCACTTTTATTCATTTTTAGAAAGAGAAAAATATTTAGTACTTTTAATGGAAACCGAATTATAATAATGTGAAGTTTGATTTTAATTCCTTGCCTAATAGTAAAATAATAATTAGTTTTGTAAGATAGTATATATCAAATAAACCCAAAACTTTACTAATCTATTAAAAACAAGAAAAAATCATATCCACCTCTAGTTAAAAGAGAAGACGTATATTTTGAAGGAGACTACTTGAAGTTCAGTTAAACATTGATTAGTCATGTTTAAAAAAAATGATATGGAATCTTGGATATTGTTTACTTTTATTTTTGTATATAATCAATTCATTTCTAGATTCCTTCCCTTACATGACTAAAATTGATCTACAT
>NW_013621009.1:0-961 GCF_000695525.1 Brassica oleracea var. oleracea
CATTCTCCCTCAATGTCACGAGAAACAACAACAGGTACAAGAGATCAATTGCCACAAACCAACAATAAAAAAAAGTATGCAACTTTGATAAGATAGAAGCCTAAATCATTCACAGAAACTAAATTCGAAACCTATGACAGTCAAACTATGATTAAAGACTCAAGTTAAAGATACAAAGACATGAAAAAGAATTCACAAACAAACCTGAAAAATCTCGATTGGTTTGCTTGAAATAGAGCTGAGAGAGTATATTCCAGATCGGAGAGGCACGAGCTTCGGTTATCGGTGAGGTTCGAGCTTCAGTGGTGTTCGGCGAGTTACTTGAGAACGAGATGCGAAGTGAGACGTGGTTTCTGAGACTGCGATTAAGAAGAAGAAGAACACCACTGGAGTCCTAGGGGGCAGAAGGAACACCGGCGACGGTGAGCTCTGACACGCCGATGACTTCAAATCGTCTTTTGTTCTCTATCGCCAAAGGAGAAGACGAAATTAGGGTTCTAAATCACGATTTGGAATTATCCCCTTTTGTTTATTTACCTTCTGTTTTTTTTTTAACTTTTAACTTTTTTTTTAACAATTAATTTTACAAAAGAAAACGTTTTAAGCTTAGATTAGGGACTTAATTGGGTTTACATAAAAAATTATGCTAAGTGGACAACTTCTAGTTCATATTATGGCATAGGGACAATATACTAGTTTTTTTGTTGCATATTTCCAATTTTCCCAATTTAAACCCATTGAAGGGTTTTAATAGGCCCAATTAAGAGATAGAGAGACCAGAAAAGTAAAGTTATGGAAACTGGTCCCTTCATATTTTTACCATTTTGGAATATTTTGACATGTTCCTTGAAAAGTATCAGTCTGATGTCTGAAACAGAGAAGCATAATTTGCTTACTTGTTTTAAAGGTAATGATTGTAGTTGACCCTAGGTCGATAATGCCTTTACATTATAGATCACCG
>NW_013621010.1:0-708 GCF_000695525.1 Brassica oleracea var. oleracea
GGGGATGCTGTAACCTAGTTCGGCTTTGAAGGAAAGGCGTAATTGGGAGAGTGACGAATGGCGTTTATTGAGATTGATAGGCCGAGTATGCCCATGGTGGTAGAAAACGTTTTTCCACTTTAGGGTTAATTTATACGATGAAAGTTTCGTATAATGTTTCTTATACGAAACTCGTTTTATCAAATCGGAAAAGATCTTTATGACTTCAGCAAATCATCGACTTTCATTCTGAAGTTTGGCAGAGGTTTTCTAAACGAATGATTGTGATGATAGATGCTGTATAGTCTTTGAGAATTTTTCCAACATGGTTTGGATCAGTTCCTATCGTTTAGACGAATCTCGGATTGTCGTTTGCTTTTAGGATGATTTTGACGAGACACCGCATTGTATGAATATTTTTCCGCATATTTCCACGAGAGTTTGCTTTGTCGAAAGCGTTTTCTTGTCGAAAGCATTTTCTTGATCTTGACGAGACATTGCATTGTTTGAATATGTTTTTGAAGTATGGGAGTATACGAGTATAGTATACGCACCTACTCCTTCCCTTTTTTCTCGAGGAATAAAATGATCGACAGTCCGAATCGCTTTGAAGACGACGCTTGGCCTGTGATTTGGTTGTTTCCAGGTTGAAGACTTGGAATATGTCGGTTCCGAGAGAATTGCCAGAAACGAATCGGTTTTAAGACGACGTTCATGTCTCTAGTTTTT
>NW_013621011.1:0-961 GCF_000695525.1 Brassica oleracea var. oleracea
ATATAACGGGAAAGCTAGAAACAAGACGAAATGCCTCAAGTCTGAAAGATATAATCAAAGATTCTAGATTTCTCCATATCTTAGCGTTTTACTTCTTCAAAAGTTGTCTCAAGACTTGAAAAAAAAGAAGTATATGCTCAACTTTTTTTTGTCAGCAGAATATGCTCAACTAAATATCTTTTTGTTTAACTTTATCTCAACTAAGTCTCTTTAACGTTAATCTATACTCGAATATAACCAAAAATATCGCATTGTTGTTGTAAAAATGTACATTGTACTACACACCAATCTCCAACCAAAAAAAACAAAACCCTTATAATTACCCCACACGCACACACACAATAAGTAAACCCTCACATCTCAAGTTAAGAATATCTCTAAACAATATGAACGGCATGAGTGGATCTTCTACGGCGGCTCCCGCACCTTCACCGTCGGCCTTATTCCAACATCGCCGCCGTCATCACGGTGGCATGATGCACATGACGTTCTTTTGGGGGAAAAACACAGAGGTTCTATTCGATGGCTGGCCAGGGACTAGCCTGAAAATGTATTGGGTCTGCCTTGCCACCGTTTTCGTCTTTTCCGCATTGTCGGAGTGGTTGTCTCGATGCGGGATCATGAAAGCCGGTCCGGCTAGCTTAGGCGGCGGGCTAGCCCAGACCGTGATTTACACTGTGAGGGCTGGTTTGTCTTATCTGATCATGTTGGCTGTGATGTCCTTCAATGGAGGAGTCTTCTTGGCTGCAATGGCCGGGTTTGGAGTAGGGTTTTTGATTTTTGGAAGTAGGTCTTTTAAGGACACTGGCATTAATAACAATCACACCGAGGTTCAATCACATTGTTGATTCTTATTTGTTTTCATATCAACTCTGCTGTTTGTGGGCTTTATCATTTTATTTTTGTTTCCCGTTGAAATAACTATAACAATGAAAATAAAATCTTTCAAGATTTTTAGATT
>NW_013621013.1:0-961 GCF_000695525.1 Brassica oleracea var. oleracea
TATATATATATATATATATATATATATATATTTATTATGCATTTTTCAAAATCTCATGGATAGGAACTAATATCAAAGTAATTCTTATAAAGTTTTTGGTTATTTTGGCTGGATGAATCTTAGCGACGACTTAAGTCCTAAGTCATTGGATGATTGTATCATTAACTATTTCTTTATTTTGGTGTGAGGAACTTATCATGAATCAACTGGTTTCTGCTGCTTTGGTTATTGCTGTTGGGTTGGCTGTTGGGCTTGCTTCTATTGGACCTGAGGTTGGTCAAGGTACAGCTACAGGTCAAGTTGTCGAAGGTATCGCAAGACAACCTGAGGCAGAACGAAAAATACAAGGTACTTTATTGCTTAGTTTGGCTTTTATGGAAGCTTTAACAATTTATGGCATGGTTGTAGCATTAGCGCTTTTATTTGCGAATCCTTTTGTTTAATCCAAGAAATAAGAAAATTATGAATTTTTTTTTCGTAGTTTTTTTTTATTCTATCAAGATTTCACTCCTACAATTATTCATTGAGACAACAACCCTTGGGAAGGACTAATTTGAGGATGGGGAATTAACACATCGATTCGCTTTCTTCCTTCCCCTTATTCGTCTTAGTTTAATGGAATTTTTTTTTAAGGAGTGTTGCGCAAAAAGGAGGTTTTGGTTTTTTAAAATTGATATAAAACTTGGTCTCAAATTCTAGCTTAATTTTAATTAAGTCTCATTATTATTATTGAAAATTAAAAATTTTTGGAAACTAAATTTGTAAATAGAATAGGTTTTTGATTCTGTTTATAAATATCCAAATAGGTAAATTAAATTATAAATTATTAAACGAAATTTTCTTTTTATTCAAAAAAACAAAGAATAAAAAAAAAAAAGGACAGAGTTCTTTTTTTTTTATCGACATAGTTCTTTTTTTTTTATAGTTTAGCTAGAACAGGAGATTATATGAAAAATTTAAC
>NW_013621014.1:0-620 GCF_000695525.1 Brassica oleracea var. oleracea
AAAACTCTGGTTGACATAGATACTGTTACCATTCGATCTTCCTCCTTAAATCTTTTTGATATCTTCAAAACACATATAGTCATCTTCCTCATCCTCATCTTCAAACTTTCCATAAACACTGTAATCCTCACCATTCTCGTCCGCTTCAGCAATAATAGAGATACCAGCATCCTTCTCCCCATCGTCCTCCTCCCCATCATCCTCCTCCCCATCATGATTTTCATCTTCAACCAAATCATCATCATCATCTTCAAAACATTCATCAGCTTCATCAGCTTCATCATCTTCTTCCCTAAACTCTAAAATCGTTTCCACCTTGCTACGACTTGATACATAAAGTCGTACTCCATGCGTTTTGGTTATCTCGAGCAAGTTTCAAACTTGTCTAAGTTTCGAACTTGTCTATCACTTGAAACATGAATAGGAGGGGTGTCTGGAGCCTGCATCATTTCTGCTGGTAATGAGTAGGTTATCTCCACAGATTATGTGCTCATGTCCAGGTTATAATCTTCTTGAGCCATTGCAAGAAGTTCAGCATGTGTCGGAACATTCCCCCAAAAAATGATTTTCGCTCCTTTGACATTATCAACCACAAAATCCCAACGGCAATCTTTCAACAA
>NW_013621014.1:736-961 GCF_000695525.1 Brassica oleracea var. oleracea
AAGTCGTCTGGAAGACTTACCAGTAAGTCGTCCAAACAGGTCATTTTTGCAATTGAATTTTAAATAGGACGACTTACAAGTAAGTCGTCCAGCTTTGTTTAAGTCGTCTAGGATAAACGGGTTAGTTTTCCTTTTGACCGAATTGGTCAGATATTTGATTTTTTCTAGACGACTCCGAGAAAACAAAAATTTGAATATTTTATTAAAGCTAGACGACTTATTTGT
>NW_013621015.1:0-960 GCF_000695525.1 Brassica oleracea var. oleracea
AGCTCCCAAACGTTCATCAGCATCCTCCAGCTTCTCTTTAATGGCAGGAATCACAGTGGAGAGATGCACCAAAGTTGCGCCACCACCAGGAACTATACCTTCTTCGATAGCAGCAAATGTAGCGTTCTTTGCGTCCTCAATACGAAGCTTACGGTCCTCGAGCTCAGTTTCAGTCGCTGCTCCCACTTTGATGACAGCAACACCACCGGAGAGTTTAGCTATTCTCTCAGCGAGCTTCTCTGAGTCGTAGACAGAATCAGTCTCGAATAGTTCTTTCTTGAGCTGAGAGATACGAGCTTGTAACTCGTCCTTGGAAGCTGCATCTGCGATAAGTGTAGTCGAATCTTTGCTTATGGTGACTTTACGAGCAATACCCAACTGATCTATTGTTGTGTTCTCGACCAGCAAGCCCATGTCAAGGGCTTGGTACTCAGCTCCTGAAGAACATACAAACAAAGAGGAGACAAAGTTCAGAACACAACACAGAGGGAACACAAAAGCTGTATGCATCTATCTGCATGTACCTGTCAAGATAGCGATATCCTGAAGCATAGCCTTTCTTCTTTCTCCAAATCCAGGAGCCTTCACGGCGACAACATTGAGGACACCACGGAGTTTGTTCACGACAAGGGTTGCTAAGGCCTCACCTGTAACATCCTCTGCAATAATCAGCAATGGAGCTCGAAGCTGAGTGGTCTTTTCCAAGATGGGGATGATGTCTTTGATTGCAGTGATCTTCTGATCAGTGATCAACACCCGCGCATTCTCAAACTCAACTAGTAGTTTCTCAGGGTTTGTCACAAACTGAGGTGAGATGTAACCTCTGTCAATCTCCATTCCTTCTTCAACTTCGACCGTAGTCTCAAAAGAGGAAGAAGATTCAATGGACAAAACACCATCAGGTCCAACTTTGTCAATGGCATCAGCAATCATTGTTCCCACAAGCTCATCATTTCCAGC
>NW_013621016.1:0-960 GCF_000695525.1 Brassica oleracea var. oleracea
CTTTCGCTATAGTCAATTTGAATTTGGTGTAAGCATTACCTCTTTCCTGCAATCTTAAACACTTCAAAATGTGAACAATATGTATTATGCTATTTATTTTGTCACATTTTCTATTCTATATGCTAATCTAGAATGGAAATAGATCTTATTGGCATTTCAGATTTGGATTTAGGTTATGGAAGATTGGGGTTGACTTTCGATTAGGGTTTATATTTCTATGTTGGGCTTAGAGATAAGTGGCTAGGGTTTAGTTTATGAAAGATTGAGGTTGACATTGAGTTAGGATATATACTTCCATGTAGGGTTTAGTAAATTAAGATTGAGATGGGATTAGGGTTATATTTCCGTGTAGGGTTTAGTGATTACCTTCTTCCTTGTAATCATAGATACCTCAAAATTTGAACAATATATGTAGTGTGCTATATCGTTTGCTACATTTTCTATTCTATATGATCATGTAGAATGGAAATGCATGTTACTTACATTTTCAAATTTGGATTTAGTTTATGAAAGATTGGGGTTGATATTGGATTAGGGTTTAAATTTCCATGTAGGGTTTAGTGATTAGTGGCTAGAGGTTAGTTTATGAAAGATTGGGGTTGACATTGGATTAGGATTTATATTCCCGCGTAGGGTTTAGTGAATAGTTGATAGGGTTTAATTTATGTATGATTGTGGTTGACATTTAGTTAGGGTATATGGAAGATTGAGGTTGACATTCGATTAGGGTTTATATTTCTATGTAGGGCTTAGAGATAAGTGGCTAGGGTTTAGTTTATGAAAGATTGAGGTTGACATTGAGTTAGGATATATACTTCCATGTAGGGTTTAGTAAATTAAGATTGAGATGAGATTAGGGTTATATTTCCGTGTAGGGTTTAGTGATTACCTTATTCCCTGTAATCATAGATATCTCAAAATTTGAACAATATATATGTAATGTGCTATATCGTTTGTTAC
>NW_013621017.1:0-960 GCF_000695525.1 Brassica oleracea var. oleracea
TTCAGATAGGATGTCAGTGGTTGCTTCCCAGACCAACTTAGGCGTAGATAAACAACCGGATAACAACATGTTCCCAAACAGTTTGCGGACATAATCACTGGACGCCCAAAAAGAACATTCTTTCAGTCCTTCAATATATTCTTTATCATCGTCCAACAAACCCAGCTTGTAACATGCATCCTCGTAGCTTGGGTGAACTATCCCTTCTACTGTTTTTATATCATCATAACACCGTGGACCTCTAACCTTGTTCAACAAAACCCTCAGAAAATATTTCTGACCAGAACTTGGGGAAACTGGAGCTAATCTCCCAATTGCAAAACCTTTCTTCCTTGGATTCCATTCTTTTTGTTTTCCATCATATACGAATCTTGTTGGAAGTTCTGCATAGGTCAAATCTCTTGCTTCAGGGTATCGCTCACAACAATAAAACCAAGCTAAAAACATTGTCTTTGAATTCTGCACACGAGCCAAAACACTTTCCACAGAATCTCCTTCCTTGTAAATAACAGGTTGCTCTCCTTCTAGATGGAATGTAAGATTTTCTACAGGTGTAGATCGGTAATGGGTGGGAAAGGCAAGGATCCTCCAAGACGACTCACAAGCAGAGATGTACCTAAAATATTTATAATTCATAGTTGAATCGATGCCACATTCATATATGAGGAAAAACAAACAAAAAGTAATAATACATAATAGTTTTGCTAACCTCGCTTCAAAATAATTTTTTATTTCATCAACTACGGCTTCAGCACCTTCATCCATAGTAGTTTCACCTTCTCCTCTTGGGTTATTTATTTCACGTGTCTCAGCTCCAGTAGCCTCGGTCGTGCTCGACTTTTGAGTAACTGTTGCTGTAATACGGTCATTACCTTTGTTGATATACTTAAATAAGTACTTAATTGACCGGGTCTGATTGCACCATTCCACATTAATATGAGCATTATACCGAAGTAGTAA
>NW_013621018.1:0-960 GCF_000695525.1 Brassica oleracea var. oleracea
AATAGATGCTATCAGGTATGCATATAAGATCAGTATATAATTCAATCTTCACAAAATCAGTCTTCAAGAATGGTTTTAGATCAAGATTAATTTAACAAGCAACTATGTGATCAATGTTCAATATATGATTTAATCATCACAAAATCCGGTTTTAAGGTTGGTATTAGATCAAGATAAATTTATATCAATTGTTCAAACTATAATGAACCGATTTCAAGGTCGGTTAAGATATAGATAAATTTTGACAAACAATAATGTGATCAAATGATATCAAACCAGAATTTATTTTATCTTATGACATATTAATTTAAATCAAAACTATAGGTTATAATATTTAAAATACTACCTAGTCAAAGATATGCATTTATTAAAATCAAATATGCATTTATAAAAATTAAATATGCATTTATAAAATCAGAAAAGTTTTTAAAATTTTATCAGTTACAAAAACAAACATCAATGGTCAAAGATATGCATTGATTAGGATTTATTTCGATTTTATTTGGTTTGACTGATTTTCAAAGAATCTGGCCGAATATGGCTCAGGATGTTTTTGATTGTTTTGAATTTTGGATTTGCTGGTTGAGAAAACCAAGCAAGAAGGATTTAGGGGATTGATATGTATAATGGCCATCAAGATACATATTTAGATTAAAGGATTTTGATGGTGAGTTTTTTAATGGCCGGCTTATTCATCCTGCTAGAATAGCTGGTGATACGATGATCAAAGGGTTTGATTATGGGTTTTGATCCTTTAGACAATCCGGATTTAAGGTCGGATCAAATAGGAAAAAAGGGAGAGCCGATTTAAAGGCTTATGATTTTATGATTTTCTCTAATATTTTTTATGATTCAAATAGTTCTTAGAAACAAGATTCACATAGATCTTAGATTATTAATAAGTTTTATAAGTTTTTTTTAGAGATTCTTAGATCTTTAGAGATTCAAATAATTTTAGAA
>NW_013621019.1:0-960 GCF_000695525.1 Brassica oleracea var. oleracea
CCAAAGGTGACATCAGACATGTCTGACACACATCACCATGGAGAGGAAATCTCAGCTGACATTTACGCCACACTTAGAAGACATCAGTTCAACCTTGAGAGTCTTGAAGATAGATTGCAGAGAATGGAAAACACAACTGCAACAATGAAGGAAAAATGGCGCAGAGGGGATGAAGCAATGAGAGACTTCACTGGTACATTTCACTGGTACATGGTTCAACAAGCGCAGAGAAGAGAGGGACACTTGTTTTCCAACAAGTTCCAATTTTCAACACTACTAGCTCAATCACCTCCAAAAGTCAAGCTAAGTGTCTATGAAAAATCGCTGAGTGGGAGGCAACCCACTATTAGGTAATATTTATTTAGTTTTTATTAATATACTACATATGTTGGTTTTTAATTATTGCAGGTCAAAAAAAAATCCGAGTTGACGATTGCCGTGAGTATCGACCGACGAGAAGCTGTCGACATCGATCGACATTGCCTTACCTGCCGCGACCAATATCAAGATCCTTAAGTCTGGGGGGAGGTATACTAATAGTAATTTATTAATGAGTCTTATTAAAACGTTTTTCAAAACGTTTTTATTGAGTCAAGAAGGGGATAATGAACTTTTAGATTTTTTCTTGTTATCTAACCACTCTTTAGCACCATTCTAGACTTACTGATTGCAGATAGTACTAAAGATACTAAAGTGGATCAACCTGTCAACTATCCACACTTGCTGAGATTGTTTGAAGGAACCAAAGCTGACCTCCAACACTAAACTTGACACAACTGCTTGTCTTGGGGCTTGGTATACATGGGATCGGATTCTTCAAAAAAATCTGGAAGGTAAAGCCTTTTGTAGATAGATTTATCACCCTTTCTCTCTCTATTTTCGAATTATAGATAGATAGATAGATAAAAAAATATATTATGATATATATCTATTAGAGATTTATTAGGAAGGAATTCGAAC
>NW_013621020.1:0-960 GCF_000695525.1 Brassica oleracea var. oleracea
TGGAGATGGTCTTTGGATTTTGCCGTCGTCGATTCTTGCTTTGGCCGAAGTGAAACCTCCGATATGTATGAGATTCGTTAAAACAGACGTACAAATATAAACAAACCCTTAAACTTGCACAATATTTACAATTCAATGCCACTAAAAATTAAATAAACTTGTATTTAAGTAATTATTGTTCTTTCCTATTTTATTAATTCATTTTCTAAATCAAGTTTAGCTATTTTTTGTGATTAATGTATTTCTTAAAATGATTTAGCTAAATTTTAGGAAAATTCAAATTTAAAAACGTTTTTAATAATATAATATAATATAATATAAACACTCCACACATTTAGTTTTTAAGGCTTAAAATATATGTATTTTAAAATTTTAAAAATATATGTTTAACCACTACCCTTAATTATTTTAAACAATAAAATCTATCTATACTAAGGTTTAACTTTTTTTGAATTACGTGTAGAATAATATGGATTGTTTATAATCGAATATTCATTTTAATCTATCTAAATATTGCCTAAAATATATATTTCAAATATTTCTAAAATATTTTTTTTTTCATTTTTAAAACATCTAATCTATTAAAACAGAAATACAAATATCTATCTAATCTATTAAAACAGAAGTACAAATATAAACAAACCCTTAAACTTGCACAATATTTACAATTCAATGCCACTAAGAATTAAATAAACTTGTATTTAAGTAATTATTGTCCTTTCCTATTTTTATTAATTCATTTCCTAAATCAAGTTTAGCTATTTTTTGTGATTAATGTATTTCTTAAAATGATTTAGCTAAATCTTAGGAAAATTCAAATTTAAAAACGTTTTTAATAATATAATATAATATAATATAAGAGCTTTTTGCAAAATTGACCTATAACTTAAAGTAAAACACAAAACTAACCTCCTTTTTTTTGGAAAATTGGTTTTGCCCTATTCACCCCACAAGTTCATA
>NW_013621021.1:0-960 GCF_000695525.1 Brassica oleracea var. oleracea
GTAACAAAAATACGAGATTTTTCTCTGAGACCCCAGAGTTGTGCAATCCTGACTGAAGACAGCATTCCTCGTAGATGTGGCTCAGTCTTTGGTTTGAATCCTGCACTTAGCATGATAGCTGCAGTGTTTCCCTGTTCAGCACATGATGCTGTAAGAACTTCAAATGCGACATCGGTGTCATCAAGGATGCGGTTCAGTTTACAGAGCATAGTTTCCTGCATATCCCAGAATATTTCGTCTGGAACACCAAGCACAGATAAGAGGGTAATTATCTGCCGGTTTAAGAACCCAGGTTGAAACCTGGTCCATGAACAGATCTCCAAGATTGTATGCTTAGAGTGGAACTTATCCATACTGTGTCGAAGGGCTAACCGGATCCCATCATCTTTTGATGGCCAACGAGCAACAACTCCTTTGAAACCGGCGTAACGTATCTGGTAAGCACAAGGGCTGCAGTGCGAATCCAACTTAAGTTTCTCCATTATTTCTAAAGCGAGGTCAGGTGTGATTGTACCAATTCCATCAGAGAAAGTATACCCATTTCTCTCTATTTCTGGAAGCTCGGTGTCAACCTCGTGAGGCATGACATCTACAGTGGCGTATGTGGAGGAGAAGCACAGGCCCATCCTAGCAGCGCATTTTGCCACATTCTTGTCTTTGAACTTCCCCATCCATGTCTTTATATCCGACACTCTTGTTTTCCCGTCTTCAGCGAAAAACCATGCAGAGCGGTCTCTGAGCTGATTGGCCGAGAATGCTAGAAAACTGTATCTTCTACCACATAGTTTAAACCCATCGGTTAATATGGTCTTGACTCTTTTGAAAACGTGGGTCTTCTGAGAGAAAGAGCTTGATGTAAGGTCCTTCACAATCGGAGCAACAAAGTAAGAAAGAACATTTGAGTTCATGGTCTGCATGCTTTCGTCCATGAAAGTTACGCGCAAAAATCTATCAGACAAT
>NW_013621022.1:0-960 GCF_000695525.1 Brassica oleracea var. oleracea
TTGGGAACAAAAACTTGATTTAGTGCTATTTTTGTCTTTTTCTCGAATTGTATTTCATCTACTGCATATTTATTTATTTTTTAGTTTTTCTTAAATTGCATATTTACTTATTCTAATATTACGATAGATGTTTAATGTAATATTTATATTTTTTAATATTGTATATTTACTGATTATTTATTTTATTATAAAATTTTTAGATAGATGTTAATTTAGTTTTCTATTTCTTATATTTTATATTTATTTATTTTTTATTTTTTCTTATATTTTATATTTACTTATTTTAATTTTCTTGCTTTTATATTAAATGATAATATTACGATAAATGTTTAATGTAATATTTCTATTTCTTATATTGTATATTTACTTTTTTTTTTTATATTATACATTTACTTATAAAAATATTTGAAAATGATAAAAATGTAAAAATATACATTTTTCAAATAGATGTTTATTGTAGTTTTTCCTTTTTTATATTATATATTTACTTATTATTTATTATTTTTTTATAAAAGGCTTTATTATTTATTGTTTCTTATATTATATATTTAATTAATCTAATTTTATTACTTTTATATCTAATGGTAATATAATGATAAATGTTTAATGTAATATTTCTATTTTATATACTGTATATTTAGTTATTATTTATTTTAGTATACAATTTTCAGATATATGTTTAATGTAGTTTTTTATTTCTTATATTGTATATTTATTTATTTTTATATTATGATAGATGTTTAATGTGATATTTCTATTTCTAATATTGTATATTTTTTATATACATTTTTAAGATAGATATTTTATATAGTTTTTTTATTTTTATATTTTATATTTAATTATTATTTTTTTGAACAACAATTTTATATTTAATTATTATATATTTTTTCTTATATTGTATATATACATATTTTAATTTTCTTGCTTTATATCAAATTATAATAACATGATAGATGTTTA
>NW_013621023.1:0-959 GCF_000695525.1 Brassica oleracea var. oleracea
TAGGCCTGGGCGTTCGGGTACCCGTTGGCTTTCGGGTCGGGTTTTACGGGTTTTCGGGTTTTCGGGTTTATGCTTCAAAGACCCATAGTAATTTTTTTTTAAATACGGGTCGGATTCGGATAATATCACTTCGGTTTCGGTTATAATTTGTATTGCATCTTAAAACCCGTAAAGTAGTCATATATCATTCGGTTTCGGGTTTTTCGGTTCGGTTCGGATTATACTGAAGTACAATACATAATTAAAAAAATTAAACATAAAAAACATAATGAGTAAACTGAATTATAAAGCATCTTAAACACAATTATCCGAAAAATAGCAACTTTTCATAAGAAAAAACATCCAAACACATCAAATCCGATAAAACATCCAAAAGGACCGAAAGTAGCAAGAAAAAAACAACAACAAAGTCTCTATGACTTTGGCAAAACACATCAACTCCGAAAATAGGAAGAAAAGAACAACAACAAAGTTTTAAAAAGACAAACAACAAAGCATAAGATAATCTTTCGAGGACACGATCATTTGACAAACACAGACGCACTTGATAAGCTTTTATTCCTGCCAAAACAGAATAACAACAGCATTATAACAGAAACAAAATATTTGTAAGCAGAAAAAGCAGTGTATTCAATCAGAAAACTCAATCATAGACATTGTAAACTTCATAGAAAGAGAGAGCAAACATTACATTGTGAGTTGTGATAGTCCCCTGAATTCAATCAGCAAATTCTATTGAAAATACAGAAACAAGCATGTCATTATAAACACATATAAGAATCAACATAACGTGAACAAGTAGATTGAAGACATACCTCTTTCAAGTTTCTCAAGTTCTTCAATTTCCTCAAGAATTTGTGCATTTGTAATCACTCTTGACTCACACCGAATGTCCTCTTTTAGCCACTGCTCGGTACACATCAGAACCTCAATCATGTAGTGAGTAAGGCAGCTCCTAG
>NW_013621024.1:0-959 GCF_000695525.1 Brassica oleracea var. oleracea
ACCAACGACCCGTTCGGCGGACCTCTAGCACAAGACCCTTTCGAAGATTAAAAAAAAAAATCTAATAATATGTCCATAGCCTAAATTTTGAATTTTGTTCTAAAAAATATCCTAGTAGACTCTGTAAATTATTTTCTTTTCGACTTTCTATATTTGTAACAGGTACAAAATAATTATACAGAGTATATCTGTATAAACATCCAAGACATCACCATCAAAAGACCCACATGAGACAAGCATGGGACCCACCTGGAGACTTTAAAGCAAAACGACAAAGGTCTCCATCAGTCAACCAAGACTTGACACGTAGCAACAAAGTGTCGGCACAATCAGAAGACGACACGTAACAAGCAGAGTGTCGGCACAATCAGAAGACGACACGTGGCAACCAATCAGTACGCAAGTTTCGTCTATAAAAGGAACCCATGATGAAGAACGAAGCACGGGCAATTTTCGCCAAGCTCTTTCTCACTCTAAAACACTCTCCCTTCTCTCTAGAAATTCTGTAAAATTTTACATTCTGCAAACAACTCTGTAATCAAAGTTTGTAACACCAAGATCAATAAAAGTAAGTATTAATCACAATCTTGTCATCATAAGTTTGTTTTTAATCCAGCAAATAAATAAAATCAAAATAAATTAAGAACTTTGTAAACAAATTAATACAAAGAAATTAAAGAAAAACTGGTATCAAAGCCTTTTCCCATTTATCTCGCCGTAAGTGTAGGGGGTGGATTTAACCACCCCACAAGGCCCAAAGAATAGAAGACCTGGCCCGGATTAGGTAAAGCGATGGCTCGGTCAGTCGGCTCAAGAGTCAGGCCTCTCAGCTTGTCTCTAGTGTACTTTTAGTCTATCATCGTCAAGTAAAGTGTATTCGGCTCGGTGGCTGCTCGGACGCATATGGGCCTTTCGGCCCAGCAGGGGAGGCCCATCAAGACTGCGTAAGCTAGGTCAAG
>NW_013621025.1:0-959 GCF_000695525.1 Brassica oleracea var. oleracea
GATTCAAGAGATGAACTTTCCAAAGGTTTTTTCTTAGAACAAAGATATTCTGTCTGGTGGCTGCCAAAAGTACTTAATTCATAGGTTTTCAGAAGTAAAAACGTACATAATGAAATGACCAAAAGGCCCTTGAGTAGAAATGAATTCGAGCAAACAGAAGGCGCGCAGCGACCTGCAGTAGTCGCTCCGGGAGGTCGCTCCAGGCTTCGGGAGCGACCTGGAGGGGTCGCTGCGGGACGTCGCTCTGGGTCACTCTTCGCGAGCGACCTCGCTGTGTCGCTCCGGTCATGTCGCTCCGGGTGATGGAGACGCGAGAGACATCAGGGTGTTGCTCTGCCCAAGTCGCTCTGAAAGGGTGTCACAGCGACTTCACGGTGTTGCTCCGGTGAGGTCGCTCCCATGCACTGCTCGTCCAATGATCACTTTTATCACCTCTTTTGAGCTCCAAATGCACCCATATGTCTCCAAGAACTCCATGTGGTACTCCAATACCTGATAAAGACTCATGTATGCAAAATGTAACCTAAACATGGCTAAATCCTAGTCTATATGATCAAAATGCACATGGGTGAATGGATAAGACAATGAAAATATGCAAGATATCAACTCCCCCAAACTTGTTCTTTTACTTGTTCACAAGTGACAATGGAAATATGCAAGATGAGAGAGGTTTGAAGGTGGGAGCTCATAGCCAAAAGAAACACAACTAGCACTCGATTCAACATCTAATCTAACATGAGCACACTCTCTTATTACACTCTAGCTTCTCTAGGCCTATCTCAACTCCTTTTGCCCTTATACTCATCATCAAGCATCCACACATTCAAATCAACCAACTCTCACATTCATTAAGCATAAAACATCAAGTGAATTTTTGCAAATGGTCAATTGGTCCAAATCATTTGGTTGAGCAAGGAAAGACTTTTATTCAAGTGGGTCAAGAGGTTCAAAATCCATGA
>NW_013621026.1:0-959 GCF_000695525.1 Brassica oleracea var. oleracea
AAAGCACCTATGCGAGAAATCTGGTAAAGAGATTTGTTCTAGAGACGCGTAAGAATGCACAAACACCTATGAGCACGACTGTTAAGCTGAGCAAGGATGAAGACGGCACAAAAGTTGATGAGAAATTATACAGAGCCATAATTGGAAGCCTACTGTATCTCACAGCAAGTAGACCAGATTTGTGTCTGAGTGTGGGGTTGTGTGCTAGGTATCAAGTCAGTCCGACGCACCTCCAAGCAGTGTAACGTATCGTCAAATACGTAAAGGGCACCTTAAACTATGGTATGAATTATACTGTGGAAACTAACTCAAAAAGTTCTGGCTTTTGTAATGCAGGTTGGGCTGGATGCTTAGATGATCGAAAAAGCACATCAGGAGGGTGTTTCTTCCTCGGTAATAATGTTATAGCCTAGTATAGAAAGAAACAAAATTGTGTATCTTTGTCTACTGCTGAAGTTGAGTACATTGCCATGGGTAGCTGTTGCACTAAACTCCTGTGGATGCGTCACATGCTTGATGAGTATGGTATCAACACACTCTCTTTTCTTGTGCATTGTGATAATAAGAGTGCTATAGACATATCAAAAAATCATGTTCAACATTCTAGAACCAGACATGTTGACATTAGGCATCACTTTGTTAGAGGACTAGTTGAGGAGAAACTTACAATCATAGAACACGTATCATCTGAAAAATAACTAGGTGACATATTTACTAAACCATTGGACCTCAACACTTTCTTGCATCTGCGAAAGGCGTTGGGGATTTGTGAAAAATGATGAACAAAGGTCTTAGATGATTTTCCTACTGTCAAAATTAATCCCATCATTATAGTCTTGCATGTGTCTCCCTGTGGAAAATGTCAACCTACTGTAGATAGCTCTAGTAGTGTCAAAATCAAATCTCGTGAACAAAAACATCCACAATAGATTAGGCTGCTAAAACAGTTTATATCTGAT
>NW_013621027.1:0-959 GCF_000695525.1 Brassica oleracea var. oleracea
AAATCTCTTAAAGAAAAAGAATAATAAATTGAAATTACAATTATAATTAAAACTTATCTAAATATTTTAATGTAAACTCTATAACCAGTTTATTGATGTTTTTTTCCGCAGAAACATATTTGAAGCAGAAGATGCATCTGCGTATTTGAAGCAGAAGATGCATCTACATATTTCGAAACGCGAGTAAATAAGATCCCCGCTTGTAAAAAAAAAAAGAACAAAAAGAACTAAAAATCCCCCTTGTGAATAGACCATCTAAACGACTTTGGTGATGATTGTTTCCTAAACCAGATCCGTTTTTTGGTTGCTGTACACCATAAACGCCAAATAATATGAAAGAATACCATCCTTTTGTTGCATCAACAAAATAATAAATTAAATACAAATAATTATTTATATAAATACAAAAAAATTAGTAGTTCATTATCCCGAAAAAAAAAATCGAAGGACCACGAGTTGTAGGTATATATCCTTAGGACAGAACTTTGATTCGCCCCCTAGGGTGAACCTTTAAATTCACTCCACCCTTTAGGACCATTCAAAGTGACACATAGATTATTAAATAAAAAACATTAAATTAAATAAAAAATAGATACAAAAAATAAAAACGCTAATTTTAACGATGTTAACGCTTCCAGCGAAACCCTAAACCCTAAATCTTAATTTCTAAACCCTATACCCTAAATTCTAAACCCAAATTCAAACCCCTAAACCCTAATCTTAGACCCTAAACCCAAATTATATACCTTAAACCCAAAAAATAGACTATAAACCGAAATCCTATACCCTAAACCCAAGTCTTAGACCCTAAACTCAAACCGTAAACCTTAACTCAAACCCTATAGCATCTAAGTTTGGGGTTTGAATTTAGGGTTTACCGTTTGGGTTTTGAGTCTAGGATTAGGGTTTAGTTATAGGTTTTGGGTTTAAGATTTACGGTTTGGGTTTAGGATTTACCG
>NW_013621028.1:0-113 GCF_000695525.1 Brassica oleracea var. oleracea
CATCGGAATTCCAGTTGAATTCTTGCTTAAAAAAAAACACAATTAGTGGAAAATTTATATTAAAGGTTAAAAATATAAGTAAAAAATTAGAATACTTACCGCAAACTGACGAA
>NW_013621028.1:163-959 GCF_000695525.1 Brassica oleracea var. oleracea
GGCCGAGTACATCATACGGTTGATCCATGCGCTGATCCCGTTTCCGGATCGGTTGAACCTAATAAAAAGAACAAATTATTAATAATGAATCAAATTTTAATGAAAAAATATATATGTTTAATTACCCTGTTTGACCCCGTCATGTGGATACGGAGTGAGATAGGGAAGATGGTCACGACCGGGCTGTCGAACCAACTCCGCAACACTCATCACTCCCGGAGGACCCGGAGGAGCAGGAGCGGGTGCAGCAGCGGGAGCGAGTGGAGCTGGAGCGAGAGGAGCAGGAGCGAGAGGAGCAGGAGCGGGTGCAGCAGAGGGAGATGTATGGTAGGAGCTGTGGGGCGAAGGGGAATCCTGAAAATGGCTGGAATCCCGAGACTGGCTCCCCGTACCACCACGACCACGACGTTGTCGAGGCCGGGTCTGATCATCATTAGACCTGTAAATTAAATAAAAAATATTTAATAAATATAAAAATATACAATTTTTGTTTTTTTAAATACCAAATAATAGTTTTTAATCACATAAAAGTTTTATAGATATTAAAAATGTTTAGTAAATATATAAAAATAGTTCTAATAAACAAAAAATAGTTTTAATAAATAAAAAATAGTTTAATAATTACAAAAAATAGTTTTAATAATATTAAAAATGTTTAATAAATATAGAAATTTATATTATATATATATATATATATATATATATTTTTTCTTAAATCCCAAATAATAGTTTTTAATCACAGAAAAAGCTTTATAGATATTAAAAATGTTTTGTAAAATCCAAAAAATCGAATTTA
>NW_013621029.1:0-959 GCF_000695525.1 Brassica oleracea var. oleracea
TAAATAAATAAGTCAAACCTATTTTTTATTTGAAGTTATTTGTATCATACACTATGGTTAATGATTAATATTACACTTGGTTAAAGGAAGCTGTTCGACCAAGAAAGATTACATTTAACTTTGTTTTGAAAGATACTTCAAAACAAAAGTGAATCATTGCATATCTTACTACATTCATAAGGTAAAGAGTCCCTTGGAGTTGGCAAACAAGTGTTTGCGGCTGATAAGCTCCTGTTTTTTGGGGCCGGTTATGAGGAGACTGTTTAGCAGAGACGGAGGACCGGTGAACTTGGTTTGCATCATTTCCCTCACTTTCACATACCCATCGAGTCTCATCAACTCCAGAAGCTTCCTACAGCTCTGAGAATTGCAAAAAGAGATACATATATAATGTTATCAGAGACCAACCACAGATCATATATAGAGAGACACAAGACGAGCATTAATAAGTTTCTGCATATGAAACCGTTGGAGAAGAGGTTTAGGATATAGATGGGTTGTAAATTACCTGAGGATTTAGTACATCCATTAGGTTTATGATCTCGTCCTGCCACAAATGGAATGATTTTGATAAATAATTAATAAAGATTATATAGTTGTGAGGAAAAGGGAGAAGCATTTTTTTACCTCAGGTATACCGGGATTTTGCATCACGGTACCTAGAACACGGCGAACAAGTCCATCAAAGACGACTTTATTTATGGACCCATCTGCGTTTACCCATGGATATATAGGCACTGGTGATTTCTCACAAGTAGATTCCTTTGTTTCACCTCCGAAACTCATTCCAAATGTAACAGATGGACTTTTCATAGATGCTTCATGCAAACCGCTTGTTTGAGCCGTTTCAGGAAGGTTAAGAATTGTAACCTTGTGAACGCTGTAACCAGCAACGTGCTCACGCTCGTCCTGTGAAGCAATGCCGATCCTAGAGACATCGTTTGACCTATGTTCCCCAA
>NW_013621030.1:0-959 GCF_000695525.1 Brassica oleracea var. oleracea
GTTGGATTCTTTGCTAGGTGAATAGCACTTTGGTTGTCACATAGCATCTTGTAATTTTCTTGTTTTACTCCTAACTCAAGCAAGAAATTCTTCATCCATAGCATCTCCTTGCATGCTTCCGTTGCTGCGATGTATTCTGCTTCCGTGGTGGATAAGGCAACACACTTTTGTAGTTTCGATTGCCAGGAAACAGCTCTCCCTGCAAAGGTAGTAACAAAGCCTGATGTTGATTTCCTTGAATCTTTATCACCAGCCCAATCTGCATCGGTGTAACCGTTCAGCTCCAATTTTTCATTGCCAAAACATAGACACTTCTTCGTTGTGCCTCGTAGATAGCGTAGGATCCACTTAACTGCTTTCCAATGCTCCTTTCCTGGATTCGCTAGAAAGCGACTCACAACTCCTACAGCATAGGCAATGTTGGGTCTGGTGCACACCATAGCATACATGAGACTGCCCACTGCTGATGCATATGGGGTAGTCTTCATTTCCTCTTTTTCCTTCTCACTTGTTGGACTTTGCTTCGAACTTAGCTTGAAATGTCCACCAAGTGGAGTGTTCACTGGCTTTGCCTTATTCATGTTGAATCTCTCCAACACCCTTTCAACATATCGTTCTTGGAATAACCACAAAAGCTTCCTTGGTCTATCCCGAGTGATCTTCATTCCAAGAATCTGTCTCGCTTGCCCCAAATCTTTCATCGAAATCTTTCTTCAATGCGGCTATCTTGTTGCGATCTTGGCCCACAATTAACATATCATCAACATAGAGCAATAATATGAGAAAGTGGCCGCTTTCGTACCTCTTTATGAAAACGCAATGATCATTCTTGGTTTTCTTAAAGTTATGATCCACCATGAACGAGTCAAACTTCTTGTACCATTGTCTTGGGGATTGCTTGAGGCCGTAAATACTCTTCTTTAATCGGCACACCAAGTCTTCTTTTCCTGGAACCTTGA
>NW_013621031.1:0-959 GCF_000695525.1 Brassica oleracea var. oleracea
TGTTAGAAAAATTCAATATTTTTTTAATTCTTTTTGCATTTGGGACTATTTGATAACATGTTTATTACTCGTTTCATTTTTGACTCCTATCACTTACTCTCACCATTTAATTTATATTATATGTTTCCCTACATCATCAAATGTGTTTTATGACCACAATGTACAAATTCCAGTTAATTATGTCTCCAATTCACTATAAAGACATGATGATTTCGAAATTCTTGTTCAATCTCTCTTATATTCCTTATAATGTTTTTTGCTATTTTTTAATTTGTGATGTTGGCATGTATGTTATGCCGCTTTGAATTTTGTTTAAGAATAAAACCTTTGTATATGTTGTCATGTAAGATGATTTTTGAAAAATCTTTAACATGATTTGTAATTTCACATCATTTTCACTGTGTGTTTGACTCGAATAGCATGTATAGGTTTAATAATTTGAGTCTGATTCATAAATCCTCTATAATTTGAGTATGTTTATATCTATTATGTCTTTTTCAATATATTTTTTTGGTTAAACCCCTGTTCGGTAAGATATTCATCATATTCTTTCTTCCTACTTTGATCACTCATCATTTCCTTTTATTTTTATGCTAGTTTCCCCTTACATCAAATGAGTTTCTGGTCACCGATGTACAAACTCCAATTGGATCACTTTATTATGTTGTTGCAAGGAATACATTTTCGACTGACAGAAGAGTTTTATTACTAAAATCCTCATGATTTTTTTTTCTTTGTGATTTTGTAGTTGTTTACATATAATATTATATTGATTTAATCTTGAAGGTATTTGTAATAAAAAAAATTCAAGCACAAAAATGGTAACAGTTTTGAAGACAAAATTATAAAACAGTAGGTCTTTTCTACCTCCAAGATGTATTAGCACATATATTTCATTCTTTGCTACTCCTCACAGGGAAATAGTGTTATAATACAATCCATACTAAATTGAAAATTTT
>NW_013621032.1:0-99 GCF_000695525.1 Brassica oleracea var. oleracea
ATATATATATATATATATATATCATGTATAATAAAAAAATTTTAAATTTTTAATAATTTTTTATAAGTTTCCAGTAATAAACTATGTATAATAAAACGT
>NW_013621032.1:290-959 GCF_000695525.1 Brassica oleracea var. oleracea
ATTAATTTATTTTTTAGGTCCGAGGATGAACCCCGCCCCGCAGCCCTCTTTTCTATGTAGTTCGGTGAGCAGTTCCCGTGCATCGGGATCGTCTCACGAACAAAACTCGGTTCCCGCATATATTCCCGCTCCAGCTCCCGCTCCAGCTCCCGCTACCCCTCCTGTTCCAGCTCCCGCTGCCCCTCCCGCTGCTGCTCAACAGGATCCGGGGGTCATGCCAGTTGATCTATTGGTTCAACAACCAGGTCGAGAGCATCTCCCGGTTCTCCAACCCAACCCACGACGAGGACATAGCACTTGGTTAGTATTTTTTTTATTTGTAGCATTATTTTTTTTTTCCATTAATTAACTTGCTAACTTGTATTTTTTTTTAAAGGTTCACCAAGTCGAGAAATGACATTAGCAGGAGCATCAACTAGATGACGTACTCCATGCTCCGTTTTGGATATTCAAAGTGGAGTGTGATCCCTTCCGACGAACGAGAGTTGTGGTTTCGTCAGTTTGCGGTAGTAACTCTTCATTTTTATAAAGTATTTACATTTTTTTAAATATATTTACTTATTAAATTATGTTTGCTTTGTAGCAAGAGTTCAACTGGCACTCCGATCTCACGGAAACAGTTCGTAAGAAATTCAACGAAAAGACCATGGACTCTTATACGAAGCAGAT
>NW_013621033.1:0-959 GCF_000695525.1 Brassica oleracea var. oleracea
CCAATTGGGCTTGACCAGTTGGACCATTTCAGTTTTAGGCAGTAATTAGTGGTCCATATTGGACAATGGTCCAAACAAATGTTCAGGACCAACAGAGACTATGTCCAAATGGACATGCCCATGGACACCCACTAATATTTATAATTATTTTTCAATTTTTAGTTTAAATTTTATTTCTAAAATTTTGAAATTATGTTTACTTTCCAAAATTATAAAAGTAATTTTTTCTTGTTAGAACTATAAAACTATGTTTTCCTGTCAAAACCGAGAAATTTCATTTTTCCGCCAAAACCAAAAAAATACGTTTTCCCGCCAAAATCCGAAAAGTTACATTTTCCCGCCAAAACCGAAAATTTGGGTTTTCCGGTTAACGAAAAATTATGTTTTCCCGCCAAAATCCGAAAAATTGCGTTTTCCCGCCAAAATCCGAAAAGTTACGTTTTCCCGCCAAAATCCGAGAAATTGAGTTTTCCCGTTAAATTCGAGAAATTGCGTTTTCCCGCCAAAATCCGAAAAGTTACGTTTTCCCGCCAAAATCCGAGAAATTGAGTTTTCCCGTTAAATTCGAGAAATTGCGTTTTCCCGCCAAAATCCGAAAAGTTACGTTTTCCCGCCAAAATCCGAGAAATTGAGTTTTCCCGTTAAATTCGAGAAATTGCGTTTTCCCGCCAAAATCCGAAAAGTTACGTTTTCCCGCCAAAATCCGAGAAATTGAGTTTTCCCGTTAAATTCGAGAAATTGCGTTTTCCCGCCAAAATCTGAGAAATTGTGTTTTCCCGCCAAAACCGATAAATTGTGTTTTTCAGCCAAAACCGAGAAATAGTGTTTTACCGTTAAAACCAAAATATCGCGTTTTCCGCCAAAACCGTAAAATTGTGTGTTTTCCGCCAAAACCGAGAAATTGCGTTTTTTCGCCAAAACCGTAAAATTGCGTTTTCCCGCCAAAATCCGAGAAATTA
>NW_013621034.1:0-485 GCF_000695525.1 Brassica oleracea var. oleracea
GACAAGTAAAAGAACTAGTTTGGGGGAGTTGATATCTTGCATATTTCAACTGTTTTATCCATTCACCCATGTGCGTTTTGATCATATAGACTAGGATTTAGCCATGTTTAGGTTGCATTTTGCATGCATGAGTCTTTATTAGGTATTGGAGTACCACATGGAGTTTTTGGGGACATTTGGGTGCGTTTGGAGCTCAAAAGAGGTGATTAAGGTGATCACTGGACGAGCAATGCATGAGAGCGACCCTACCGGAGCAACGCCATGAACTCGCTCGCCATTTACGCTTCGGAGCGACCTGCCAGAGCGACACCCCGATGTCGCTCGCGTCTCCATCGCTCGGAGGCACGAGAGCGACCTTACAGCAACGTTCCGGAGCGACACCATAAGGTCGCTCCAGCTGGGAGCGATGTGACCGGAGCGACACAGCGAGGTCGCTCACGAAGAGCGACCCGGAGCGACGTCTCGCAGCGACCCCTCCAGGTCGC
>NW_013621034.1:516-959 GCF_000695525.1 Brassica oleracea var. oleracea
CGCCCTCTCGGAGCGACTACTGGAGGTCGCTGCGCGCCTTTTGTTTGCTCGACTTCATGTTTACTCAAGGGCCTTTTGGTCATTTCATTATGCACTTTTTTACTTTCTAAACCTAAGTTTAAGTATCTTTTGTAAGCAATGGGAGGCTGATTATCTTTTATCAAAAAGAAACCACCAAAAACCTCTTGGAAAGTTCATCTTTTTGAATTCAATTGATTTTCTGTTATTTGCAATCCTGTTGTTTTGATATCTATTATCTGTATTTCTCTACATGATTAATCTGAAATCCAATATGAGTTTAAGAGGAATCATGAAGAATAGTGAGTAATCCATTCTTGAATTCATGGGTTAGGGAGATTAAGGGTGATTAGGCTAGATCTAGGATGTTATAATGCATCTTATTCCTTGCTAGTAGAGTATTCATAATGCATCTTCTGAGTTGG
>NW_013621035.1:0-959 GCF_000695525.1 Brassica oleracea var. oleracea
AACTAACCAGTTGCTAAAGTCATAACCAGCTATACCCGCGACATCCTCCAAAGCTTTCCTCCATGCCTCTTTCACCTCTTCTGTTTTTCTCGCACAGGTTTCATCAAAGACTTTTCCAAAATCTCCTTTCTGTTTCCTAACATCAGATGGATCCACTTTGTAGAAAATGGGCAGCACTGGTTGTTTATACTCATCTCTGCACTTCATGATTTCCACTAACTCATCCAGACACCAGCTTGAAGAAGTGTAGTTACTGGAGAGCAAGACAATGGCTACCCTTGATTGTTTGATCGCTCCTACAAGCAGGGGACCCACAGATTCGCCTCGCTCCATATTGTCATCAACAAAAGCTATGATTCCTTCGCTTTCTAGCCCTTTCCGAACGTGACTAAGAAAGCCTTTGCGCACGTCTTCTCCACGGAAGCTGAGGAAGACGTCATACTTGGAGTTGCAAGACAGAGATGAAGAAGAAGCCATGGATAACATCAGGAAGATCAAGACGATCACTAAGCTTTTCAGATCTGAAGAAGAGATAAGAAAAAGAGTAGAGACGCGTAAATTGATAAGGATACAGAGCAAAAACTTAGACTTTTCAAGTGGAGAATAAGAGTCAAGATATTATTTGTATTCACGCTTAGAAGGTGGGTCCAACTTGAAAAAAATAATCGAACTCTATTCTTCCTCCAATCTTAGTTCATCGATCCAAATGAAATGATTCTCTATATTGTTAGAGACAGGTCCTGATGAATTCCGGAAGGGCAGCTTATTAATTAGTGACGTGTGATGCAATCCGGGATTGTGTCAATATAACTATTCCTGAAATAAAATGATCGAGGAAGATCAGCATTTTGGATGTTTCTCATTTCCATCACTAGATTATGTCAGAAACCAGAGAGATCATAGAGAAATTTACAGGAAAATTCCCAACATTCTTGCACCCCAAGAAATCTAGTGTTTTG
>NW_013621036.1:0-958 GCF_000695525.1 Brassica oleracea var. oleracea
ATCAACCAAAGTCTCAACCTGTCTTTTTATTTTCAGCTAAACTGCCAACAAAAAGTAAGGCTAACAACAATATATGAAAGAAACGAGGAAGATTAGATGTTTTGTTCTTCTTCTCTCACGTTTCTTGAAAATCACAGAGCTAACAAACATTCAAAAGCAAATCTTTTTAAAGACATCATATCATTACACAACCAAACTGTATTTTTTTTCCAAAGCATTACTGAACAAGAACAAGCCTCCCACTTCCCATACCTTGTCCAAAACCACCATCTTCCTCCTCTGGAACCATCTTCGGCACCGTAACAATCAAAACCCCACCAACACAAACCACCGTAACAAGTTCAGGCCTTGTCGTCTCCGGAAGCCTAAAACGCCACATGTCGAGCTCCAACTCGTCCAACGACAACCCCAAAGACAACCCATTTGTCCTCACAACGATCTTGGTTATACCGGGATGAATATCCACCACGTAAGCCCTCATCTCTCCGCCGTCGCAGAGACCCTCTGTCTCCGCCACGAATCTGAAACAATCGTGTTTCTCCTCCACGGAAACATTTGCTTCGGACCTTAACGGAAGCTCAAGAACGCGGTTGAAGATGTGCGGTAAACGACGCAGATTCTTTCCGGGTTCTCGGGTCGGGTTACGACGATGGTGGTGGATCAAGGTGTTGTTTTTGTTAAGGTTTCTGGGGATTGGGTGGACTCTCATGGCTTCCGGGTCGGGTTTCTCGATTGTTAGAATGATGAGAAGCGATAGGATCAGACTCGGGAATAGAAAGTGTGATCGATTCGAAGGAATCAAAACCATAAAAGAAGAGATTACGAAACCAAGATGAATTAAAGGTTCGGTTTTTATGATATCAGAATCTTTATTTATTTCATTGAAAGAAAGATCCAATCTTTGCGATTGAATGATACAGATTTTAGTTAGAAAGTGGAGAAGAGGAGAGAAGGAAAC
>NW_013621037.1:0-958 GCF_000695525.1 Brassica oleracea var. oleracea
ATACATGGAAAACTTTGTTTGATATAAACCTCTATCGTATTCGTTTCTAAACAAGTTTAATCTTTCATTGATGCAGAGTAGTAGACACACTCGTGTGTCTTACAAACAACATAACATATAATCGTGATGATACATCGGAATTCATGTGCATCAATGTATTGCAACATCACAACCAGAATATTGTAATTCAAAACCTGGGAATTACAAAACTTACATTTTTGGAATCTAGCTAAACAAGGTATTGCAACAACTACGTTAGTTTCATAATCATATAGAACGTGAAACTACGAGGTCATTAGACACATATTGTAAGCACACCAAATTGTTACATTGGCGTTTCTTGCGTGGTAAGTCACAGTAACCGTGGAGCTGGGTGGATCTTACGAGATGAATTTGGCAATACTATTCTACACAGTCGTAGAGCTTTCTCTAATGTGAGGAGTCGTCGAGAGGCCGAGCTAGCTGCTCTTCATTGGGCAGTCTCAGCATGAATAAGAATAACACCCGCCCGAGGAGAGTCATATTTGAATCCTCTTGTGTGTTGGCACGAGAATCTCTTTTCCATCCTAGAGACTTTCCCTCATCAATGCAGTTAAAGAATTTACATGGACAGGATGCTCACTTCTTTTCACGAATATCATGTACGGCCGGAAAAAAATGCAGTTGCTCAGGAGTTAGCTTGTAGTGTCATTCTTGAGGAAGCTCAACCTTGATAGGGGAAGGCACATACCGGTGGGAGGTTGGCTTACTCTGTTTCTTTCTTTATTCTCTCTTTTAATGAGTCGTTTGAATAGTTTCGTATTTTTCTGTTCTTTGACCCGTTTGGGTCTGTTACCAGTCTCGTAAGTTTTTAGTCTAAGCAATCGTTGGCAATAAATAACGACTTGTATCCGTGATAAATATTAAATACTAGTATGGATGTGCATGCCATGTGAGAAATTGAAAGCCAAAATGGATC
>NW_013621038.1:0-958 GCF_000695525.1 Brassica oleracea var. oleracea
TTTCCTGTTTGGGAATATGATAACTTCTTCGTCATTCTTATCAAACCCTGGATGAAACGCGATATAAGAAGGTTGATATGGATACATAAAGTAGTGGAGAATCACCAGGCAGTTTGAATAAATCTCATAGGAGTTAGGATGAAGAACCAATCCCACTTTCAAATCAGGTGATCCTAGTTTTCCTGTTTGGGAATATGACAACTTCTTTCTCATACTAATCAAACAAGGATGAATCATGATGTAAGAAGCTTGATTTGGATACATAATGTTGTGGAGAATCACCAGGAAGTTTGAATAAATCTCATAGAAGTTAGGATGAAGAACCTATCCCACTTTCAAATCAGGTGATCCCAGTTTTCTTGTTTGAGAATATGACAACTTCTTCGTCATTCTTATCAAACCANNNATGGAGAATAACCAGGACGTTGAATAAATCTCATAGGAGTTAGGATGAAGAAGCTATCCCACTTTCAAATCAGTTGATCCCAGTTTTCCTGTTTGGGAATATGAGAACTTCTTCGTCATTCGTCTCTAACCAGGAATAACCGCTATGTAAGAAGCTTGATTTGGATACATGAAGTAGTGGCGAATCACCAGGAAGTTTGAATAAATCTAATAGGAGTTAGGATGAAGAAGCTATCCCACTTTCAAATCAGTTGATCCCAGTTTTCCTGTTTGGGAATATGACAACTTCTTCGTCATTCTTATCAAACAAGGATGAACCGCTATATAAGAAGCTTGATTTGGGTACATAAAGAAGTGGAGAATCACGAGGAAGTTGAATAAATCTCATAGGAGTTAGGATGAAGAAGCTATCCCACTTTCAAATCAGGTGATCCCAGTTTTTCTGTTTGGGAATATGACAACTTCTTTGTCATTCTTATCAAACAAGGATTAATCACTATGTAAGTAGCTTGATTTGGATACATAAAGTAGTGGAGAATCACTAGGAAGTTGA
>NW_013621039.1:0-958 GCF_000695525.1 Brassica oleracea var. oleracea
ACTCCAATATCATATTCACTATATAGATCATATAGGATTCAAAACTAAAAATTGATCACTAATCTTTCACTCTAAAAACGATTTGGATATAGCTAATTAAAATACCTCTCGAACCAAATTTGAATGTTAGACAACTCAATAAAGAACACAATATATATCAATATTAGAACATATGATCATGCAAGTTCAGTTTTTCTTGATCAAAACATGTTTAGGGCTAAACTGTGTATTCTTTATAGTTTCAAATAGTAATTAAGTCATGAATCAAAAAATAGGTTATATATACGGTGGGTTAAGGCAAGTAACGAGTGATGACAGAAGACTAGAGAGCACAAAGGAGTACGATGCATACAAGCTGCTCCAAATTGCATCTCATCATCTGTGCTCTCTATCTTCTGTCAACACTATCAACGCCTACCAAACGTTAAAGGTCGACTACAGAATCCTGATTGAAAAGAACACTAAATGCTATAAAAAGAAGAAAAATACCTCTAGCGACTATCAAGATCTTGATAAAAATACCAAGTTTGGTGATCATTGTAGTTATAACTCAACATCTTTGTATATATTGGAGAACTATATTGTTAGATGTATCATGTATGTATGGGTGGGGGTAGAGAAGTACCAGAAGGTTGGTGATGAGATGATGATGAGGATTCTTGAAGCCACTATTTATAGACGTACATAGAGCAGCGAGATGATTTCTCTTCTCCAATTTCATTGAACCTTTTGTTTCAAGAAGTTTGGAATAATATTGTAATTATTTGGGTTCCTTTGGTATATACGGATTTTCGAATCTATGCTTGTCAACAATAGAAAATTATTCTTAGTCCACTTTTCTGGAACTGTCTACCTGTTTTGCAAGATTAATTACCTCTTTGGGATGAAAATAGTTAGCGATATCTTTATGGAAAACGTGTGACGTCAAACTCGCATTTTTTTTTATCCAAAAAAAAAA
>NW_013621040.1:0-958 GCF_000695525.1 Brassica oleracea var. oleracea
ACGGATGTAGACGGACCGGAGACGGGTGTAGACGGACCGGATAGTCGAGTCAGCTGTAAACCTCCTTGATGGTTAATGGCAATCCACATATCCATATCATGGATTTATAACACTCCCCCTTGGATGCCATAACCATATCGGGCTTGTAATGTGCTAACGTTGCCTCATTAAAACCTCTCCCGGAAAAACCAAAACCCAATGTGGTAAAAAGGGAAACCGAGGAAAGGAAAAAGTGTACAACACACATTACTCCCCCTGATTTGGACATCACTGAAGGTCCTTGAGTCTTCGCATGCCAATCTGCTGCGTAAGCTTCCTGAATGTGCTGGTGGGAAGTGACTTGGTGAAGAGGTCGGCTGAGTTCTCACTTGACCGGATTTGAGTGACGCTGACCTCCTTGGCTTTCTGCAACTCATGTGTGAAGAAGAACTTGGGTAGTACATGTTTGGTTCGGTCACCTTTGATATACCCATCTTTGAGTTGAGCAATGCAGGCTGCATTATCCTCATATATGATGGTCGGACCATTGTCCTCGACCATTCCACTATCTGATCGGATGTGTTGAGTCATAGACCTCAACCATACACACTCACGACTTGCCTCATGCATGGCTAAGATTTCTGAGTGATTAGATGATGTGGCTGCTATAGTTTGTTTTATGGAATGCCATGATATTGCAGTACCACCATAAGTAAACACATAACCGGTTTGGGACCGACCATGGTGTGGATCAGATAAGTAGCCTGCATCAGCAAAGCCTACTAAACGATCTTTGGTTTCATTGGTATAAAATAGACCCAAATCCTTAGTTCCTTGAAGGTAACGTAGGATATGTTTAATTCCATTCCAGTGCCTTTGGGTCGGACATGAACTAAAACGGGCTAGGAGGCTAACGACAAAACATATATCTAGTCTAGTGTGGCTAGCCAAATACAGTAACGCTCCTATGGCACTGAGG
>NW_013621041.1:0-958 GCF_000695525.1 Brassica oleracea var. oleracea
TTAATTATTTATGTAATAAATACTTTAGGCATTGATTGGTAAGATGTAGTAACATTGATTTAGTTTGAGTTAAAGGTGTTACTCATATATAATTCAAAAATGTTACCAATCATGCATTAAATTTAATTTTTTGATCTTAAGTTTGAGTTATCATGTATTATGGTTGAGTTACAATTTTGATTTACGTTCTTTATAAAATTGTTAGATCAAAACTTAATGCAACATAATGACCAATCCTATGTTTTAAGATTTGAGTTATAGTTATAATTAAAGTTTCTATCAAAAATACAAGTGAAAATAATAAAATCCTAAACACTCCACGTACAGATTTATGTTATATGTTATACTTTTTGTTTGTATATAAACTATTATTTATATTTCCAAAACCACCATAGCAATATCTTATTCTTATTTCTACAACAATATCCTATTCTTATTTCTGGAAATATTTTTACCAATATTATACAACTTCTCTTAATTTTGTGTTAGTCAAATGTTCTTGTTCCTATTTTTGAATTATTAATTTTTACATTATTATTATACATAATCTTATTAGTTGTAAATTTTATTTGGATTGGAAATTTATAAATTATTTTGTTATTGACATCGGATAAACAATATCATCAGTAAGTACAGTTCTTAGATAAATATATATTGCAACTTATTTTTTTGTTAAAATTTATTTTTATACATATTAAAAATATTTTTTTTTATTTGTAAATAGGTTAATAGTTTTTTGTTATTAATAAGAATAATTCATTATTATATTTTTATATTTACATTTATATTTATTTTATTAAAAGCTATACTGCAACTTATACATCAAAAAGATTACCAGTCATCAGTTTTATTAAAATGGTAAGTATGATTTCTACTGCAAAATTTACCACATAAATTTATAGTTTTTATCCCATAATTTTTATTGCAAGTTACGTCAAATTGTAATACATATTGCAAC
>NW_013621042.1:0-150 GCF_000695525.1 Brassica oleracea var. oleracea
CACAAAGGAGGAGCTTTTTTAGGCCTGACAGGTCGCTATGTAGCGAGATAGAGGCCTGACAGGTCGCTACGTAGCGAGTGGAAGCAAGCCAAGAAGAGTCCTACTTGTTTTCGTCGTAAAATCTCAACGGAAACTCCGATTGAGACGAAA
>NW_013621042.1:358-594 GCF_000695525.1 Brassica oleracea var. oleracea
TGTTTTCTGCGGTTTTTGAGAGAACAAGTTTTACCCTTCCGAAATGTTTTCGGAAAACGTGTTTTGGTAAAATCCTTACGCATTGAGATTTCTTTTGTTCGGTAATGAGCCAAACTTACGGGGTTTGATAAGATTTATCGTTTCCCTTTATATTTAAAAAGAGAAATCACGAGATCGTTTCATTGCACGTCCTGTGGCAAAAAGTCGCAGCAAGGTTTTCGATTTTCTCAAGAACT
>NW_013621042.1:782-958 GCF_000695525.1 Brassica oleracea var. oleracea
CGTTTAAATTAGGAAACTAGGAAAACCCTAATTTCCCAGAGGTCTCGGATCTCTGCGAGAGCTAACGGCAAGTGACCAAATATATGTGGAAATCATGAAAAGATAACAAACAAATTTAGAGAAAACAGCAGATCTTATTTCGAGTCCGCGTGAGAGCGTTGCGATCATTACAAGAG
>NW_013621043.1:0-582 GCF_000695525.1 Brassica oleracea var. oleracea
AGCTAACAAAATAGTCAAATCAAATGTATTATACTTTCGTAACTATAACAGATTTTTTTTTTTCAAAATCACTCAAACCCATTAGGATTATTTAACACACACTGTCAAACAAAAAAATCTTAAAAAAACTGAATGAATAATACACAAATTCACTTTTAATATATTTTTCTATGTAGACACCATATTCAGTCTAAGGAGATGTAGACGTTCTTTTCAGTTTACTAGTGTGGACTGTCAAATATGTCTACTTTTTGGGTTAGTTTTTGCAATTGCAAATTTTACGAGTTACTTTTTATATTTGAAAAAAAATTGTGATTTCATAAAAGTAGACTTCATTTTCAGTCTACACTTTAAACATGTTAGTTTTTGCTATTGACCATAATTCACTTAGGATTTGACTTTCAGAATTAGACTTCATATGCAGTCTGCATGTTTGAATTTTTTTGAAAGAGGTTAGTTTTGCAATTGACCATGTTTGGCTTTCAACGAGTAGATTGAAATGAACATCTACAAGTGTGAAGACTTCGCATGAAGTCTCTTTCAAATCCGACGGGTTAGTTTTGCATTTGACCAAAATAAAAA
>NW_013621043.1:626-957 GCF_000695525.1 Brassica oleracea var. oleracea
CAGTCTTCTAATATTAGAAGACTGCATATGAAGTCTACAATTTAATAAATTTTTGAAATATTTTTAAACTTTTTTGTCAAACACAAAACAAACCTATTCAACAAAATCAAAGTTTTGGTCAAATGCAAAACTGACCTTTTGTAGACTTCTCTGGCAGTCTACATTTTATAGACTTATAGTGAAGTTTACTATGAAAAGTCAAAAGTTCGGTCAAATGCAAAATTAACCTCTTTTGCGTAGACGTTTTAGTAAGTCTACCTAAATTTTTGTTTTTGTTGCCAATTGTGAAGACGTAGACTGCTAGGAAAGTCTCTGTTACCAAAAAATTTCT
>NW_013621044.1:0-151 GCF_000695525.1 Brassica oleracea var. oleracea
AACGGATCTCAGTTTATCTCCACCCGGTTCGAGGCGTTCTGCGAAAACTGCAAGATACGACTTAACAAGTCGACGCCCAGGTATCCGCAGTGTAACGGACAAGCTGAAACGATTAATAAAACCATTCTCGACGGACTGAAGAAACGCTTAA
>NW_013621044.1:310-957 GCF_000695525.1 Brassica oleracea var. oleracea
GCAATGCTCCTCGACGATCTCGATCTCATTAACGAGCGCCGAGATCGAGCGCTCATCCGAATCCAAAATTACCAACAAACAGCCGCAAAGTACTACAATACCAACGTATGGAATCACAGATTTAATCAAGGAGATCTGGTCCTTCGCAAAGTCTTCCAAAACACCGCTGAACGAAACGCGGGAAAACTCGGAGCAAACTGGGAATGACCCTATAATATCGAAAAAGTCGTCCGACCGGGCTCCTACGAAATAGCCAACATGCAAGGCATAAAAATTCCAAGGACCTGGAACGCGATGCCTCTCAAAAAATATTATCACTAAACAAACCAACTCACAATTACCGAACTACGAGACGGCTTGATCTCCATAAGGAGTACGTAGGCAGTTTGTCGAAAGGCAAATTCAGATGTCCCCTCTCATTAAAAAGAGGGGGAGTGGATACGTATACTCGTATACTCTCAAACTCGAAAACATCCGACCGCGCCTTCGATGTTTCCAACATATCTTAACCAAGCAAATTATCTTTTATCTGCGAAAAAACATTTTCGATATTCGAAAATAAATCAGCCGTTAGAGATGTCGCGAGACGTCGCGAGAGAAGCCTCGAGGGTTACTTCTTCCGAACGACGAAAACGGACACTCCGTCA
>NW_013621045.1:0-956 GCF_000695525.1 Brassica oleracea var. oleracea
TTGCGATTTCTCTGTCTAAACATAAAGGAAAATGATAAATTTTATCAGCTCCCGTAAGTTTGGCTCATTTCCGAGCTGAAGAAGTTTCAATGCGTAAGGGTTTTACCAAAACATGTTTTCCGAAAACTTTTCGGAAGGGTAAAACTTGTTCTCCCAAAAACCGCAGAAAACCCTTAGGTTAATCGCGGAAAAAGAAAGCGCAGCAAATCGATTACACAGCTCGGTCGCTACGTAGCGATTTAGCTCTAGCCAAGCTCGGTCGCTGCGTAGCGACCGAGCACGCACAAGGCTCGGTCGCTACGTAACGACCGACCACGCACACAGCTCGGTCGCTACGTAGCGACCAAGAACGCACACAGCTCGGTCGCCACGTAGCGACCAAGAACGCACACAGCTCGGTCGCCATGTAACGACCGAGCACGCACACAGCTCGGTCGCCACGTAGCGACCAAGAACGCACACAGCTCGGTCGCCACGTAGCGACCAAGAACGCACACAGCTCGGTCGCCACGTAGCGACCAAGAACGCACACAGCTCGGTCGCCACGTAGCGACCAAGAACGCACACAGCTCGAAGCCTTCACACAGTTCGGTTGCTACGTACGACCGAGCACGCACACAGCTCGGCCGCAACGTAGCGACCGAGCACGCACATGGCTCGGTCGCTACGTAGCGACCGAGCTCAAGCCAACTCTCCACCTGCTACGTAGCGACCTGCAAGGTCTCAGAAAGGTCCTCCTTTGCGTTCTCGTTTGAATCCTCATCGAAACGCTTTTTGTTTCGTCTCAATCGGAGTTTCCGTTGAGATTTTACGACGAAAACAAGTAGGACTCTTCTTGGCTTGCTTCCACTCGCTACGTAGCGACCTGTCAGACCTTCACTCATTACATAGCGACCTTTCAGGCCTCAGAAAGGTCCTCCTTTATGTTCTCTTTTGAATCCTCATCGAAACGCTTT
>NW_013621046.1:0-956 GCF_000695525.1 Brassica oleracea var. oleracea
AAATTTCCCGACCCTTTGGCTTCCCCGAGAAATTCCGTAAAACCAAATTTATGGTTTTTTTTTTAAGACGGGGTATTACATTCTCCTCCCCTTATTTGAATTCATCCCCGAATTCTCTAAGGATCCGGTGATCCCCCTTCTTCCATCACTACATCTTCGTGGAAGAACTCTGGATGCAACAATTTGAATCTTGATTCATCCTCCCAGGTCACAACTACACGGTTCCGCTTACCTTAGAAAACTTGGACTTCAGGAATTTCTCGATTCTTCAATCTTCGTATCCGACATTCACCTATTCGGATTGGTCCCTCTGGATAAGTGATGTTTGTTTGCAGGTTTTCGAATTGCTCTGTCTCAATAGCGCTGGGATCATGAACATGTTTCCGCAGCATTGATACGTGAAATACCGGATGTATTTGCATCTCTTCAGGTTGGTTGAGATGGTAAGCTACCTCTCCGATTCGTTGTATAATCTGGTAAGGCCCAATGAATCTTACCGCTAGTTTCTCGACCTTCCCAAATCGGTTCTTTCCTTTTTGAGCTGACACTTTCAGATAAACCCAATCACCAATATTGAACACCACTTCTCGCCTTGATTGATCGGCATACTTCTTTTGTCTATCCCGCGCTTTCTTCATATTGGTTTGAATGATCTCCAACTTTTTCATTCTCTCTTCTACAATTTTGGGTCCAAACTCTCTTCTTTCTCCAACTTTGGTCCAGCATAAAGGTGTTTTGCATTGCCTCCCATAAAGCTCCTCATATGGTGCCATACCTATGCTAGAATGAAAGCTGTTGTTGTAGGAGAACTCGATTAATGGTAAATGTTTTTCCCAGCTTCCCGCCCAATCCAATATACACATCCGCATCATATCATCTATGGCGTGAATGGTTCTTTTGATTTGGTCATCCGTCTCGGGATGATACGCGGTGCTTATGAACAACTTAGTTCCCTC
>NW_013621047.1:0-956 GCF_000695525.1 Brassica oleracea var. oleracea
GCATGTATTTATTTCTCTTAACTACCTTTGCAACTTGATCTCTTTCTCTTTCTGAAAAATAAGATGAGAACCAAGACGATTATGATAATGGCCAAACAAGAACGTTGGGGAAAATCACACGGCGCAGCGGAAATATTAATGGTCGTGTTCCCCTGACCTTGTGCGAACCTGTGAGGAAAATACTTCGACGATGGCAAGATATCAAAGTTGCGATAACTAAATGATACACACAATTTTTACGTGGAAAACCTCCTCGATGTGAGAAGGAAAAACCACGGGATCGTAGTCCACTCCAAAATCCACTATATAAATGGTATGAGTACAACCACGTCCTCCCTGTTCAACAGCCTGAACAGAACAGAGAGTCTAGCTACAAATAGCTATCTCCAACACAAACAACAACAACAAGAGAGCAACACAAAGCTTCAAAACCGGCAGCAACCAAACGACCTCAGCTCACAAAGATTCCGGCTTCCAGAAACTAATCCAACCGTACAAATCCAAGATAAACAAGTCGATAATACCTCTTCCAAATTTCAGCTCAAGAAGAGAAGATCTAACCGTTGGATTTACCAAACACCCAAGACTGCTCTGCTGAAGAACTATGGCGACCAGATTCACGAAAACCCAGACAACAGACGATCCAACCGTTGAAATTCAAATCCCTTCGGTGAACCTCTAACCCACTGACTGAAGAAGCTTCCCACAAAATATCAGCCCGATCAGGATCCGTTTGACCCTCCAAATCCAGTCTTGAAATCACCTTACGAGTTTTCTCCTTCTCTCTTCTTTCTCTCTTTTGTCTCTCTCTCTAAACTCTATTATTGTGAGTCTACAGTGCAAAGGGTCATGAGAATTATTATTATGTCTCATGCACACTTGGTTCTCTCCATCTAGGAGGGAGCCAATAAACTCCCCCTCCGACTAGATGGAAGAAACAGCCATTCCGGCTATCT
>NW_013621048.1:0-956 GCF_000695525.1 Brassica oleracea var. oleracea
GTGTGGGAGCGTTTAACTAGATATGGTCTGGCGCGGTCTGAACCCTGGTTCATTATTGGCGATCTAAATGAGATTACTGGAAATCATGAAAAAGATGGAGGATCTTTAAGAAGTGCGGATTCATTCATCCCTTTTAATAACATGATACGAAATAGTGGTTTATTAGAATTCCCGGCTCGGGGAAATAAAATGTCATGGCAGGGGAGAAGAGGAAAAGGGAAAGGGGCGGTGATGGTTCGATGTCGATTGGATCGTGCCCTAGCAAATGAAGAGTGGCATACATTATTTCCCTGCTTTTTTACAGAGTATCTGGGGATGGTGGCTTCTGATCATCGGCCAGTGGTGGCTTATCTAGAGGATAAAGTTCACCGAAGGAAAGGACAATTTCGATTTGATAAGAGATGGATTGGACAAGCGGGTCTCCTGGATTCGATTACAATGGGTTGGGCAGAACCCAACGATGGAAGAATAGACGGGAATACGGTGGGTATTGTGGAAAGAATTAGTAATTGTCGCCATGAGATTGCTAAATGGTGGAAGAATAATCCACCTTATGGAAAAGATAAAATAAATGAGTTGCAACAAGCACTGGAAGAAGTATAAACAGACAATACCAGGTCACAAGAGGATATTAAGGAGGTGTCCCGGAAATTACAGGATGCATACAAGGATGAAGAAGATTATTGGCACCAGAAAAGCAGGAACATGTGGTACTCATCTGGGGATCTTAACACAAAATTTTATCACGCTTTAACTAAGCAAAGACGGGTTAGAAATAGAATTGTTGGCTTACATGATGTTGATGGGAATTGGATTACAGAGGATAATGGTGTGGAAAAGGTGGCTATAAATTATTTTGAAGATCTTTTTAGTACGACCTCTCCATCGGAGTTTGATAGTTTTTTGGCTGAGGTTACACCGGGAATTACTCCTCAGATGAATCAACGTTTGTTGAG
>NW_013621049.1:0-750 GCF_000695525.1 Brassica oleracea var. oleracea
AATTTATTTCTATTACATTGTCTGCTTAGATTAAATGAATGAATGATCTTTCTATATGAGTACACTGAAAAACGTTAATATAAGTACTAAAGCAGGTATCGCCAGTCTGAAAAAAGACTATGGCTATGCTAATATATTATTGCCTAAGAGTATGCATCTAGAAATCAGTGATGCCTTATATTCACCCAGCTCTAAGAGCAAGAGCAGCCTATTGAGTTTTAAAGATATAAGAATGAATGGTTTCCATATTGAAACAATTGGCGAAGGAAACAAAGAGTTCCTTCAGATATATGTATAAAATCGCCCAAGACCATAATAAGTCTTAAAGACGATACTTGCATTCTCTACTGACCTAGGCTATGCATAGATCAGTATGATAGAGGCTAAAAGCCTGCGAAAATATACACTTTATGGCACGACCGGATTGGCCATCCTGGTCCAAACATGATGCAAAAATTGATATTCAAATGGCACACATTAAAAGATAAGAAGAGTTATCCCAAAGAATCTCACGTTTGTAGCATGAACACAAGGGAAACTCATTTAATCCCAAGCGTTTAAATGATTATGGTATGTCCATGGGGGTAAGTGTGGACAATTCTGTGATACATGTCCATACCAAGAACGGCTTGGCCGAAATCTTTTAAAACGCAAATAGCTGATTGATAGACCATAACTTATGAGGTCAAAACTCACATTCACAGCTTGGGCCACACGAAATTTACATGCACCTAAGTTAATACGCATCAG
>NW_013621049.1:784-956 GCF_000695525.1 Brassica oleracea var. oleracea
AGCCAGACATACCCCATCATAAGACATTTGGATGTGCTGTCTATGTACTAATTGCTCCACCACAGAGAACTAAGATGGGACCTCAAAAGGAGGATGGGGAAATATGTTGGATACGATTCTCCCAGAATAATAAATTACTTTGAGCCAACTATGGGTGATTATATTTGAGGCC
>NW_013621050.1:0-853 GCF_000695525.1 Brassica oleracea var. oleracea
CGTTTGGGACGTACCGCACACCCGGATCAGGCTGATCACGACATTTCTAACCACTTTAATGATTTCATGATGATCGATGCTTCCAACTACACCAAAGGAAGGATACTTAAGCTCTCTGAAGATTTGGTTCGAGCTATCTCTTCATCCGTTCATGGATCATCGACGATCAACCATGCGGGCAGCCTTACGTCCGTCCTGCTCCTTACCGCGGACGACCTGATCACCACAGAATGAACATAGACATCTTTATGAATCTGGACCGGCCAACATAAGAATCCGCACCTTGACCATTCTTAGTCAAATTTCGAAATTCTATGTCTTGTTTTCATTCATTTCTATTTTCTATGTTGTCTTAATGTTTCTTTGACTCACAAACCTTATAAGTATGTGATGATCCCCTTCATAAAAAAGGACATCGATTTTCCTTTGCTTATTTTTGAGTCTTCTCTCATTGTTCTTTGCTTAGAACATTCATACTTCTCTTGGTGAGGTCATCTCCAAGCGAACCACTTCGTTGTGTTGGACCGGTGCGTCACATCCGGCAACCTTCGAATCTCTGGTAGTATCTTTGGGCTATTCCGCAACCCTTAGTGTCACCCCTCGATCCATCAGTTCTCAATCCCCTCAGATCTGAGTTCATATCAACCATACCGAAAGAGTCAAATTTTGGTTCTATCAATTGGTATCAGAGCCACTCTCTCGGTAACTCTTTTTTTTTAATCCATTTCATCTCATCTTCCATATTCGTCAACTAAATTTCTTATCTATCTATCTTGAACCCCGGCCCCTCATTACCCCCATATAAAAAAAAAAGATCAATATAAAAAAAAAAAAAAAAAAAAAAAAAAAAAAA
>NW_013621050.1:858-956 GCF_000695525.1 Brassica oleracea var. oleracea
ATATTCCGAAGTTTGATTTGTTTGTGGTGTGGTGGTGGAAGAGAAAGCCTACTGGCCGAAGAGAAATCCGGCCTTTGAGGTGGTTAAGGCGGGTTCCC
>NW_013621051.1:0-241 GCF_000695525.1 Brassica oleracea var. oleracea
CGTCGGAATTTCCTCGGAATTTCAATTTCAATTTTCGCGAAATATTTCGTGGCTGGTTTCCTATGCATGTATTTCTGTTGGATTATATTGTTCCTCGGAATTTCCTCGGAATATTCCGAGAAAATTCCGAGGAACACATGTTAGGGGTTTCAAAACATCAAATTTTTTTGCCCTATATCATTTCTTATACAAATGCAATGCATACCATTGAGGAATCTTTGTATAGATGATCATAAACTAT
>NW_013621051.1:418-956 GCF_000695525.1 Brassica oleracea var. oleracea
TCGCAAAACGTTGTTTTCGGTTTAAAAACCCTAGTTCCTCGGAATTTCCTCGGAATATTTCGAGGGAATTTCGAGGAAACCCTTATCTTCCTCGGAATTCTGTCGGAATATTCCGAGGAAATACCAAGGAACTAGGGTTTGGGGTTTCAAAACATCGATTTGTTTTTGCCGTATTTCATTTCTTATACAATTGTAATGCATACCATTGAGGATTCTTTGTATAGATGATCATAAACCATGAAATAACAAAATTTCAAAAATAATTGTAAGTATTCCTTTTACCGTTTATTAAAGTGTATAAATGTTTCTCTTATGTTGTGTGGTTTTCGTTCATGCAATCATAAAAGGGTTTGTTATTGGGTAAAACGCCAAAGTTTGACTTCATAATCTGGTTAAGACACGTAATGAAGGTTATATACGTGTTATTCAATCCGCAAAACGTTTTTTCGGTTAAAAACCCCTAGTTCCTCGGAATTTCCTCGGAATATTATGAGGGAATTCCGAGGAAACCCTTATCTTCTTCGGAATTCCGTCGGAA
>NW_013621052.1:0-956 GCF_000695525.1 Brassica oleracea var. oleracea
ATAAAAATTTATGGTAGGCCCAAAATTTAAATGATAAGATTATAGATAAAATGTAAGATGACTTTTAAGGAATAAGTCCATAAGGTCCATTTAAAAAAAAATCACACATGAATCAAGGTTGTGACTTCTGTTTTAATATATAAGATGTACTAAATCAAAAATTATATAACACTTTTTGAAAACTTATAATAAAATTTATAGAATTAACAATATATCTCAATTAGAGGATGTAAAGGGGTTCATGGGCTCGGGTTCATAGGCCCGAAAAGAAAAAAAATTAAAAAATGGGTTTATTTCGGCGATCCGGCTCTTACGAGTGAACCCGTATGATACGGGTTCAAGCCACGTGTCAACCACCCATTGGCAACGCCTTTTCGCATTAACAACGACGAAACTAGGGTTCAGCGTGAGAGGATTCATTTTCTCTTCTCTCTGAAAAAACTAGGGTTTCTCGCTCTCAGAGGCGATTTCTCGTGCGACGCCGACTGCCGGAGCTTTTCTCCATCTAATCGATGACGGACTGTCTCCTCCACGAGCTCAGGTCAGTATCGAGTAGATTCACGGTTTAATAGAATCGATTTTTGGGCTCGAAACCGATCTCGGGGATTCGAAATCGATTTGGGGGTTTCGAGGTAGGGTTCTAAATCGATATGGGGGTTTCGATTTATGGTTGTAAATCGTCATGCGGGTTCGATTTAGGGTTCGTTTATCGGGGATTCGAAATCGAGTTAGAGGTTTCGAGTTAGGGTTCTAAATCGATTTGGGAGTTTCGAGTTAGGGTTCTAAATCAATTTGGGGTTTCGTTTTATGGTTGTAAATCATCATGAGGGTTCGATTTAGGGTTCGTTTCATCATATTGTTTCGTCATTATGTTCTAGTCATTTCGATTTCTAGTACAAATGGATCCCACAGAAGAGAGAAGAGAGACAAAGAGGCAAAAGGAGTACATCAACATG
>NW_013621053.1:0-956 GCF_000695525.1 Brassica oleracea var. oleracea
TTTTCTTTTAAATACAAACCCCAAACCCTAAACCATCAATCCTAAACCCTATTTTTCTTATAAATAAACTCTAAACCCTGAAACATCAACTCTAAACCCTAAACCTTAAACCTTCAACGGGTTTAGATTTGAAGATTTAGGGTTTAGGGTTTACGTTTAGGGTTTAGAGTTGATGTTTTAGGGTTTAGATTTGAAGATTTAGGGTTTAGGGTTTACGTTTAGGGTTTAGAGTTGATGTTTTAGGGTTTAGATTTGAAGATTTAGGGTTTAGGGTTTACGTTTAGGGTTTAGAGTTGATGTTTTAGGGTTTAGATTTGAAGATTTAGGGTTTAGGGTTTACGTTTAGGTATTAGAGTTGATGTTTTAGGGTTTAGATTTGAAGATTTAGGGTTTAGGGTTTACGTTTAGGGTTTAGAGTTGATGTTTTAGGGTTTAGATTTGAAGATTTAGGGTTTAGGGTTTACGTTTAGGGTTTAGAGTTGATGTTTTAGGGTTTAGATTTGAAGATTTAGGGTTTAGGGTTTACGTTTAGGGTTTAGAGTTGATGTTTTAGGGTTTAGATTTGAAGATTTAGGGTTTAGGGTTTACGTTTAGGGTTTAGAGTTGATGTTTTAGGGTTTAGGGTTAATTATTTAGGGTTTTGGGTTTAGGGTTTAGTGTTGATAGTTTAGGGTTTAGTGTTGATAGTTTAGTGTTTAGATTTGATGGTTTAGGGTTTAGGGTTTAAAAATACCATTGATTTTGATGGTTTAGGGTTTAGGGTTTAGAGTTGATGTTTCAGGGTTTAGGATTCGTATTTTAAAAAAAAAAAGGTTTAGGATTGATGGTTTAGGGTTTAGAGTTGAGTGTTAGGGTTTAGAGTTTGAATTTCGAAATAGTATTATTCGAAAAAAATTAAAAAAATTATTGTTTATTTTTTAGATTTTTATTTATTTAAATATTTATTTATTATATAT
>NW_013621054.1:0-955 GCF_000695525.1 Brassica oleracea var. oleracea
TCAGCATCTTCCACTATATGATCCACTTGTCTTTTTTCGATACTTTCACTAAGAAAATGAAGAATGAAGAAATCAAAGAAAAAGCAGAGACCAAAGATGAAGATGATCTACCAGTTTACAAGATTTGTTACCGTGTGAGCCGTGATTTTGATTTGAATAAATTGTTTTTCTATGATGAAGGAGAACTTCACCCTGACAAAGCAACCGAAGAAGTTATAATTGAAATGTTGAAGATTTATTTCCCGCACTCTTTTTAAATTCAGATGTGATCTTATTGTATCACTGCAGGTTATTTCATGATAATAAGTCTGTGAAACTATATTTATGATTTCACATTTCAATGTTTTTCTTATTCATTTTCTCATACAAGTAATATTTATCGAATTTTAGTAACAGAAGATGTTTTTTAAAAATGATCATGTTAAATTTAAGATCTATTCCATCTTTGATTACTTTTGATAAATATTTTTTGTAGATATTGTTAGTAGTAATTTATCGTTTTAGTTTGATATTTTCTTCCAACCAATCAATACTTTGTTTGTTAAAATGAAATTAAAGAACATGCAACGAATCTATGAACCTAACATGAGCAGTATATTATATTGGCGTTATATATGTGACTGTCAACAAAGAAGTAGGGATTGGTTAGTTTAATCTAAGAGTGTAGTGATATTTGATTAACATTAACACGTGAAAAGAATTTACTTAAATACAAATAATAAAATAAACACAAAAACAATTCTTATTCCATTTAAAATAAAAACCACAAATAAATAAATCCACAAAATTCTAAATAAATAAAAAAACCCCAACAAGAATCCCGAATTTATGAAGATGATGCTAGCATCTCTATTACACTTTGGACCAGTGCAACATCGCAGCTTATTTGGAGAGGAAGACGATTTTCTCTATCAAGAGTTGCTTTTTTCATATGCGGGATTTTATATGTGTTTTT
>NW_013621055.1:0-955 GCF_000695525.1 Brassica oleracea var. oleracea
CAAAAACTTTTTGGGTTTGAGTTTTGGGGTGTTACAATTCTCCCCCTATTAATCGGAATTCGCCCGGAATTCCAATCTTCAGGCTTTGAACACTAACATCCCAAAACCCGAGGTGAGTTCAAACACATTCAAGGGAAGCACACAATATTTTCTTAAGGATCTTCTTCCGAAAACTTCCAAGTAAATAAGGAAGAACATAATTCCTACTCGTACGGGATGTTCCCAAAATCTTATCTAATCTCTACAAAGTTGAGAAGCGTGTTTCTGCCTCGAGTAATAACCAAACACTCGGACACCTCTAGCTGACGGTTCCAGATAATCCTCCTATTGTTAATCTTCCGATGGATTCTCTTTCTGTTCAGTACTTGTGACATAAATAACATGTTTAACAACCACGCCTTTGCTGCCAACGCCTTCCCTGCCATCCTCACCACTAAGGCAAATTCTATAGATTCCATGGCTCCATTCAGCTCTCCTCGAATGTCCCTACGGAGTCTCGCCTTATAACACCGGCACTACCCCTCCGCAGGCTTTGACTTGCATTTCTCGGCCATGTCTAAGAACTCCTTAGTGTACTCTTGGACCAGGCGAGGCCTACACACTATCTCAACAAGGATCTCACACTTACACGGCTCGGTACATCCTCCAGAGGTTCTTTCATCCATAATCGATGTCTTCCGCAATCCTCTTCCACTTCCACTTCTCCCTTAGATCTCTAGATAGCGACGACCTGACAGTAATTGCTCGCTTTACCTCCATTGCTTGACCGACCATCCGGTTCTCCAGAGCGAATTCCCATGGTTCTAACACACCCATCAGCTTGCCCTGAATTTTCCCACAGAGCCATGCCTTATACCATCGGTACCAATCCTTCACTGCCTTTGGCTTGCATCTTTTGGCTGTCTCCCGGAATTCCTCAGTGTACTCCCGGACTAAGCGTGGTTCTTGCTTGGCA
>NW_013621056.1:0-955 GCF_000695525.1 Brassica oleracea var. oleracea
TTAAAGAGTTTTTAAAATTACTATCGAACATACCATACTCATTTTTAACATTCCATATTCCATTTTTAATTAGAAAATATTAAAGAGTTTTAAATGTAACGTTAGCTATTTAGTGTAATCAACAATCGAACATACCATATTCATTTTTTAACATTCCATATTCTTTGGTAAAAACCTTATAACAAAATTGACATATAATGTCTAATAAATATGACAAAATTTGTTTACACTAACTCATAAAATACGATTTATTATAGATCACATCAAATGGAACCTGATATAGATGATCTTTAATACATAACTGATCGAGATATTTATTTAGATTTACTTCTTTAAATTTTACCATATTTAAGCTATATTTAAGGGTATATAGTTACTAATATTATAGGTTAAGGAAAATTGCATAGGTTATAGTTTAAAAAATATATATATTCTACCTTGGATCAAGTTAGGTCCATATGTTATGTTTCTATTTTAATAGTATTGACTAGATTTTGATCAGCGCTTTTAAAGCACGGGATTGTCTATTTTAAATATTTAATCATAGAACATAAAATTTTTAATTAAACTTGATATAATGTATTTTGTAACATTATGTAATAGTTAGTTGCAATAAACATTATTTACTAATTTTTTATATATTTTAGATGATCAATATCTAAAAAATATTAATTGTGAAAATAATTAATTATTTTTTGTGCAAAAATGAAATTAAACTCAAAGCCCATATACTAAAATGTTTAATATGAAAAAGATAATTCAGCTTATCGGGCCCGTATCTATTTTCTGAAATGTAAAAAAATCATGTAACCATAATTTGGAAAATCGTATAAAATATATTTATGTGCATAATCGATTACGTTAAGTTATATGGATTGTTACTTAAAAATATTTTCAAGAATTAAACAATTGATTGAAGAATAAAAGAGACTAGATGATAGCCCTTTTTTTTTTT
>NW_013621057.1:0-114 GCF_000695525.1 Brassica oleracea var. oleracea
TCTGTCGTGTGTGCTTCAGGTAGTGGAGCTGATCCAAGAGGTCTCATTTGACTGTTTCTCATCAATAATTCATTGTTCTTCTCAGCGAGCAAGAGACAAGAAATAAGATTAGCA
>NW_013621057.1:246-955 GCF_000695525.1 Brassica oleracea var. oleracea
TAAACAGTGCAGAGTTATACTCGTCCACAGACTTATAGTCTTGGATTCTGAGATTCGTCCAATCAAACCGAGCTTTTGGTAAGATCACCATTCTCTGGTGAACATACCTCGATTTCAATTCGTTCCAAAGATCTTAGCATCGAGCGCCCATTGAAGGTAATTATCTCCAGAGAGATTTAGGGCAACGAAATCCAGGTTGTTGATTTTCGACATCTGAAATCATAGATTAATATCTTTAGGTCTTTAGGAATAGGGTTTAAACGAATAGGGTTTTAGGTTTAAACAATCAATCAATGCCTCATGGCCAAGATCTATGCCTCTTGGCCAATAAGCATGCCGCACGGCCATGAATGCAATCGGTTCAATCTTATGCATTTAGTTTGTCATGTAATTGCAATCCTAACATACATTGTTTCTATATGATGCAATCAATAAAAACAAACCTCTCGGCCAAACAAAAGAACAAGCCACACGACTACTTGATTTGATTCAATACCATTCCTAGAAAAGTTCTAAGTGCAATTTGCAATCAATCAATTGTGATCAAATTAGGGTATGAATGCAACAAGGCCACACGACCACAAGGTATGATCAAGAACTATTAACCTAGAATGCAACAAGGCCACAATTCAGATTTGATTTCAAAATAATCTAGACTAGGATATTAGGGTTTCAGTTTAAACAATCTAAACAATCTTAATTCATTCAG
>NW_013621058.1:0-955 GCF_000695525.1 Brassica oleracea var. oleracea
GGCGAGTGTGCAAAGATAGGGCGAGGCTGTACGGCCATGTACGGATCAGTACGGACGGTGGGGGATTTCCCCTCTCCACTTCATAATGAAATGTGTTCTTGAATCAGATTCCCTTTAATCTCTCCCTTTCTTATAATCTTAATCTCTCAAAGTCTCTTGTTTCTGATTTAAGTAAACACATAAACACTCCTATAAACCCTCTCTCTAAAATCACCTAAAACAAACTCTAATCTTGTCAGCTTGCTCCAGTGGAGCTTATACACACACACAACCTAAGATCTCTGAAAATCTCACATGGTATCAGAGCCAGGTTCATCTGAATCTGGTTGAAGCTTCCGCAAACCTCAGAGCTCACTCCCATGTCCATTACAACCAAGAAGAAGCTGTCTGTTCAATCCGGCTGTTCAACACCTCAAGAGGCAGGCGTGTTCATCCTGGAGTCCAGAAGCTGTCTGGTGCTGTTCCTCATCATCCCATGTCGCCCTTGAAGAAAGAAGATCCAAGGAAACAAAGGCAATGGAGTGGATTAGCTACCCTCTCTAGCAAAGCCAGTTCCTGGTTCTTGCTATTCAAAGTCCAAGATGAAGCTTCTCAAGAAGAAAGCTTGCTGCTTGTACTGGTGTGGCGTGTAAAACATGGAGAAAGGTGGGAGCTAAGACATGGTGGTTCAAAAGGAAAGGTCCATGGAAGATGGAGGCGTTGGAGTGCACACTAACAACTCAGAATCTGTCCAATGGAATCAAGGATCTATACAAAGGTCCTTGGCTGTAAGAAAGTTCTTTCCTTTTGTATAAAGCTTGAGTATATTGACAGGTTGTGTTGTGATTGAAAACTTGTGGATGTTTAAAAAACCTGAGGATTTGTTAAGATTGCTAAATAAATAATTGTTTAGAATCTGTCCCAGGATGCTTATTGAGTTGTGTTTGGTGACTGAGAGTTGTTGCTTGCATACTGG
>NW_013621059.1:0-484 GCF_000695525.1 Brassica oleracea var. oleracea
GCTTGTTATCTGATCAATAGGATACCAACCAAGATCTTGGAGGATCACGCACCTTATGAAGTTCTAAACAGAAGCAAACCTATGCTGGATCATTTAAGACTCTTTGGATGTGTGTGCTTTGTACTTGTACCCGGGGAGCTAAGGAATAAGCTAGAAGCAAAGAGCACAAGAGCCATGTTCATTGGCTACTCAACATCACAAAAGGGATACAAATGCTATGATTCAGAAGCCAGGAGAGTTCTTGTGTCTAGAGATGTTAAGTTCTTGGAGGATAAGAGCTTTTATGGAGATAGAAAGTGGGAAGATCTTGAAGATTTGTCTCAACCATCTGATAGAGCTACAAGTCTTAGGCGTGTACTGGAAGGACTTGGAATCAACATGTCCCAGGATCAGCAACCAACCAAGGAGAATGTATCACAGATCATGAGGGGGGAAATGAGGCTGAGCCTGAAGATCATGAAGATCAAGACTCAGATAGTCATGG
>NW_013621059.1:552-722 GCF_000695525.1 Brassica oleracea var. oleracea
GTTCAGCCTACAGTGGTGGAGGTGGAACCAGTTCCATTAAGGAGAAGCACACGGTTGAAGAAGGATGCTTCCAACTGGGTAAACACGAGAGTGTACTACAATGCTCAGGCTGTGAAGCATCCCTCTCAGACTGTGTGTTCTTTTGCTAGTTACCCAAAGGAACATTGCGC
>NW_013621059.1:780-955 GCF_000695525.1 Brassica oleracea var. oleracea
AAGAAGCAATGCTACATGAAGATTGGAAAGAATCAGTGGGTGATGAAGCTAATGCTATGATAAAGAATGACACTTGGTTTAAAAGTGAGTTGCCAAAAGGGAAGAAGGCAGTAACAAGCAAGTGGATAATCACTATCAAGTATCTACCTGATGGAACCATTGAGAGGAAGAAGAC
>NW_013621060.1:0-955 GCF_000695525.1 Brassica oleracea var. oleracea
TAATCCACATTGTGAATCTTCTTCACCTTCAGGAAGGTGTACCTTCAGAAATAAGGCTCATGTGATCTTGATCAACCAGAGCCTACATGGTACCACCTTCTTGTTGTTTTGAGTTTGTTCTTGCTTTATCGACTGAATCTTCTAATCATGAATCTTGATAACAGGATTGTTAAACATGTTGGAGGTGGTACTACATTGTAAGAACTTGGAAGCAAAAACAAACAAATGTTCTTTGTATACTCTCATGTTAGATCTTTTGGTTTAATGTAGTGAACTGTTCACATAACACAATTGTTTGCTATAATAGAGTAGGGTAACGGCTAGGTAGGTGAGACAGAGACACTTTCTAGATGGGAGAATTGCTTAGCAGAAACTACAGAGAAATTCAATCAAGATGAAAACAAAATCAAAGGTGATCATTTGAATAGAAGGAGATGGTAACTCAGGAAAAGAAAAAAAAATATTCCTTTGCTTGACATGGAATCTCTAGGAGAAGATAAGAGAGAGCACATAGCTCTTCCTCTCTCTGTTTGAACCTTTCTCTTTGTCTTAATCTTATCTCTTTGTGTCCATTTATAATTTGTGCTTTATTTGGGTTTTAAAAGGAGGTTTTTAATCTATCTTGTTTAGGCCTCTTAATAAAAAAATTTGTTTAGATTAATTTAGTTTTTTTTGAAACTTAAATGATTACTTATCATGATATAAGATTGGAAACAATGGAGCACATTTGATTTTATAACAAACTTAGATTATAGGAAACTCATATTCAAGTTGGAGTCATTTGTAAAAGCAAGGAGCAATAATTAAAATTATAAACATAAAATCTAGATCATTATTCTAACAAAACTTTTATATTATTATAACATGAATCCATAGAATTAAATATTCATATACAGTGTATAAGACAGAGTGTCGTGCCTAGGTGTTTGGGGGCCTAAGGCTAGAGTAAAAAAGT
>NW_013621061.1:0-955 GCF_000695525.1 Brassica oleracea var. oleracea
TTTTTTTTTGGGTTTATATGAAGATCTAATTGTATGTGGATGATATTTGAATGTGTGAATAAAATCTGTTTTCAATTCGTTTTGTTGTGACAGATGCAAAGAGATTGATTGCTCAGAGATTTATTGACACCTCTGTCCAAAGTGACATGAAGCTATGGCCTTTCAAGATCTTACATGCTCCTGCCGATAAACCAATGATCGTCGTCAACTACAGAGGCGAATAGAAACAGTTCGCCGCCGAGGAGATCTATTCCATGGTTCTCATCAATATACGTGAGCTCTATTGAGAATTACGAATGCGGTACACTCTCTCTCTCTCCTTCCTTTGTCTCCCAATCCAACATACTTAAAGTGATAACAGATTACAAGTATGCTTTCACAGACATTACATTCTCTCTTCTTAAAACGTGAGGGTTTTGGTGAAGGTTCGGAGCCACTTATTCAGCTATACAAGATTCTACTGAATGCACCTGGTGTATATGGAGCACTGTTCAGTGGTGCAGGCTTCAGGGGATGTTGTGTAGCCTTTGTGGATGCAGAGAAAGCTGAGGAAGCTACTTGATATGTGAAGGATGAATACGAAAAGGCCCAACCCAAGTTTGCGAAGAAACTGAGTGGAGGTAAACCTGTTCTCATCTGTGAAGCAGGTGACTCTGCTCGCGTTCTCTGTTCAAACTCGAAGTTTTGTTCCTTCGAGTGCTCTGTTATAGTTGTTGATTCTTATTTGTTCATCCTTTTTTTTATTCTCTCTCTGTGAGATTCTCTGGTCTGTTTAGTCAAGAGATAGAAATGGAGCATGCATTGATACGTTTTTATTGTTACCAACAATTTGACAATACGTAATGTAAATCATTTATCTTTCTGTTTTGTTCTGTGTTTCTTCAAGTTCTGGAATTGAAAGATCTTATAAAATTTCCACAGCCCAAGCTTCTGTCAATTATGAAGGTAACGGTGG
>NW_013621062.1:0-955 GCF_000695525.1 Brassica oleracea var. oleracea
TTTTCATCGCCAACAAGAATAACTCAATAACAAAATTTATTTTTTTTAAAAAAACCGTGTTTGCTTCTTCAATAATTAAGATGTTCATTTTTCGTTTCCAGCAGTCTTGATGTTATGTGTATTTTAAATATTGTTTAATCTTAGTTTCTATTACCTTGAGTGTTTTTGGTTAACAATGTAAACATAATTTCGTTCGCTCAAGTTTGTTTTCTCCCACATTGTTTTTTCAGAAAAAAACTTGAATTTGGTGTTTTTAAAGAGTAGATTTCGATGGGACTGTGTTTGGTGCAACCGGATATGTGACTGCAGATTGGTGTTTACGCTATGGTTGTGGTTCCTCTTAATCTAAATTGGGCATTACTTGATGTAAATAATGGTTAATCCATTGTCAAGTCCAGTTCTATCTCAAATACAAAATAAGATTGAAAATGTATCTTTTGCTAGAAAATTTAAAGCTTATGTTCCAAACAGAGTAAATAGATAAAATGATCTACTCGCCAGATAGCATAAGGAACTAATCATGTTATTGACTCATACTCTTATTTATTTATGTTTCTTGCTAAGTTAGACGAGGTGGCGAAATGGAGATGGCCGTGAAAGGTGGAGTCATCCTACCAAGTCGCCCCGGTCTGAGTACAAGTTCTAGGAAGTATTAGGAATTATACAATCAGAAGGAAATGTGATGTATATTAGTGTTGGCTCTATCTCCTCCCAGTTAAATTAAATTGTATAGATTAATTTTAATTATTAAGAAAATTTAAATATTGATTCTACGACTTATGTGCAAAATTCCAACGCATTAAGGAAATGAACATTATTATATGTATTACAGCTGGAGATAAACTATAAAACAAATGATTATATATGAATATGTAATCAATATATTTCTATAGTACTAAGAAATACATATTAATTTTGTGTTATTATAATGGTCTAATCAGCTGAATAAAAATAA
>NW_013621063.1:0-954 GCF_000695525.1 Brassica oleracea var. oleracea
GAAAAACAGCGTATCCGAACCGAATGGATATAGCTAATTACCCGCATGGATCTTGTATATATATAGTTCGGGTATCGGTTCGGTTCGGGTATTACCCGAGAACCGAACGGATACCCGAACTATATATACACAAGATTCATTCATCCATATATGTTAATAATCTGTGCAGTTTCCCATAAACTTAGATATAGCTATTGTCGTATTGATGCCACAATATTTACTTTCCTTTATTCTTGAAAAACGAAAGGTCTCTCAACCTAATCCCTTAAATTTCGATTTTGGATCTTAAACTGGAAATCTGGCAAGTTTAAATCAAAATCTTCTTCTCGTTCCCAATCTCTCAACTTGTCTTCCTCCTCGTTCTCCACCGTCTGTGTCGTCGAGAATCTCAGAGGTACAGTCCCTGAATTCATCTATTATTACTTCATAGATTCTGGATTCTTACTCAAATATTTTGATCATTTTCTGTTGACTTAATTTGTTTGATAGATGATGACTAGAGTTAAGCGTGTTCACTTATTCTTATAAATATCCAGAGCTTAACTTCTTAAGTTTATGCTTTAAGTTTATGTTTTGTCTTTTAGCTAGTTTGTTTCTCTTCCTCGTATAAGAACTTTTTTTTGACAAAATCCTCGTATAAGAACTTAAAACTTCATGCTTTATAAATTATGATTATGTTTCTGTCTCTTAGGCTAGTTTGTTTCTTCTCGTATAAAAACTAATTTTTTATGTTTCTTCTCCTATAAGAACTTACTTTTATTCTCCACTGTCTTTCATTCTTCATATGTAGATGGATTCTTCTTCCTTTCCACATGGAGCAGAAGATAATCGTGATGGTGTTGATGAAAACGTGGATGAACGTGAAGAAGATGAACTTGATGCTCCTGCTTCAGGTTCCAGAAACAAAAGAAAAGGCAAGCAGAGAACTAACGTAGCAAAACGATGCAAGGCACA
>NW_013621064.1:0-954 GCF_000695525.1 Brassica oleracea var. oleracea
GGTAAATGCTCTATATATTGAAGCCTATGATCTTTAGTGTTGTTTTACAATTTCAAAACACATTATACATTCGTATCAATGTATATTAAATTCTCATTCATTGTACATGGACATCGTTTTAATTTTTTGTCAATTAATTTACTAAAACTTCATAACAGTCCATAAATTGGTGGATTAACCACTATAAAATCGTTATTTGCTAGAGAAACGGACACAACAAAAATTCCAAACCTATTTGAACTTCATCGTATGTTGGTGAAGGATGCAACTATGCATTAAAACAGTGTTTTCATATTTTTGATTTTTCTCAGAATCTACGGGTTAATCCCCTCACGAAAATATTGAATTTTCGGAAAATGCTCAATATACTTGAAGCCTATGATCTTTAGTGTTGTTTTAAAATTTCTAAACACAATCTAAATTTTTATTAATGTATATTAAACTCTCTTTCATGGTACATGGGCATCGTTTCAATTTTTTTTGTCAATTAGTTTGCTAAAACTTCATAACAGTCTCTAAATTGGTGGACTACTCACTATAAAATCCGTATTTGCTAGAGAAACGGACACAACAAAAATTCCAAACCTATTTGAACTTCATCGTATGTTGGTGAATGATGCAACTATGCATTAAAATAGTATTTTCATATTTTTGAATTTTTCTCAAAATCTATGGGTTTAACCCCAACAAAAATATTGAATTTTCGGTAAATGTTCTATATACTGAAGCCTAAGATATTTAGTGTTGTTTTAAAATTTCTAAAAGATTTTAATTTTGTATTAATTTATATTAAACTCTATTTCATGGTACATGGGCATCGTTTTAATTTTTTGTCAACTAATTTACTAAAACTTTATAACGGTCCCTAAATTGGTGGACTAACCACTATAAAATAGTTATTTGCTATAGAAACGGACACAACAAAAATTCCAAACCTCTTTGAACTTCATAATA
>NW_013621065.1:0-954 GCF_000695525.1 Brassica oleracea var. oleracea
ATTTTATAAATATAAATCATAGGACAACTCAGAACATATTAAAAATGGAAATAAAATATTAACCAAATGTTACAATTTAGTTCTTTTGTAAAATTTAGATATATGCATGAGATTTCAGAATATTATCATTATATTAATTTATGTAATATGGAATAAGACACTTTTGTTTATTTTTTTTTTATTATAAGCACAATATATCTTAAGTTATACATAATCTTTATAAAATATATTTACATATCTAAGACAACAACCACCTAAATGCAAATAAGAAATTAATCAAAATTTTAATATATTTAGAATAAAAAATATTGCATTTGAATTCAGAAATGCAATCCAATTTACCCAAATGAGTAACTAAATCGACTGTAAACAACAAAATCGATTAGATATAACATATATATAATCATATGTATAATTAAAGTAATATAATATTATTAATATAAATGATGCATACAAATTAAAAATTAATTTAAAACTAAAAGTAAATAGCAATAAATTATTATAGTATATTTACTTTAGAAATATTTATATCCGTGCATGAGCACAGAAAAATCACCTAGTAGTAATAATTTAATAATTTACTCCGTGGGATTAGCTTATTAGCAAACTTTTTTTTTATAGATGTCTGTGATTTTGGACAGTGGTGATGTCAAATCTATTCACTAATATTGCATGTAGTACCATTTAAATTAAATTTTTACGTTAGAAAAATGCTTTAAACATGTCTCATCTTCTTGAATCTGCTTTTGAAGTTGTAGTGTCCATACACGTAGAAATTTTTGAAAATCGATCATACTTGTGATACGCAAAGGGTAACTAATCCATTAAAAGCAAACAAAAAAATCTTAAGAAACCAAAGGGTATACATATTACCCAGTATACCCTTTGATTCTCAACCTCCGGCGACCGGGTCCTCCCCGTCGACGATCGGAGACCTAGTTCCTTTCTATTCCA
>NW_013621066.1:0-953 GCF_000695525.1 Brassica oleracea var. oleracea
TTTGGGTTTGACTCCAAGTTTTGAGTCACACTTGGCAATTCTCCCACTTTTTAAACCAAAATCTTTACAAAGTTACATAAGATAAGAAAGTTAAAAGAACTTTTAATAAGATAAGATGTCACATAAGATAAGAAAAGTAAATTGTTAGATTTTAGGTGATTAAAGACATGCTGCCGTATCTTGGATTTTGCATCGGCTACTTATGCTCGGCCCTATAGCCTCATGTTTCATGTGATGTAGTATATACCTCTATTTTTGTGGGCAAGTGATGTATCTACTTCACTTTGTTTCACTAATTATGTAAGATAATATAAAATTAAATTGATTCATAGATTAGACAGAAGTAAAAACTAACGTTTTTTTCTACGTCTGAATTCATTGAATCGGGATAAAGAATTGTTCAAAACCGAAATACGGTAAGATAATAAACGAAAAACATAAAGACCCCGTGATAACAACCTTCATCAACTCAACCTTAAGGGAAAGGTAAGTTCAAAAAAAAAAAAACCTTAAGGGAAAGGTTTAAGAGTTTAAAAATAAAATGAAGGTTCAAAATACATAACGCGAAAGAGTTTCAGAAACCAAATTTATTCGATTCAGAAAAACAACACTGATTCTTCTTTTCATCTTCATATTTTAAAACAGTCAGACATATTTGATAAAAAAAAAAACAGTCAGACATATAAATTTCCCACGGTTGATTGATTATACATATCGTTTTGATGTTTTATCCTCTAATTAAGAAAAGGTTAGATGTTCTCCTGTATAATTCTTTCTAAAAAAATTCTTAATCTTAAATATGGATAGATGTTTTTTTAACATATCAAATTAACGTTCATACATGACAGTCTAGTATAAACAAAATAAATTATTTTAAATTACTTATTATAAAACATACAGAGTATTATTTAAGTGAGATATTCCAAAAATAAGCAGCCTTAATTGAAAAAAAA
>NW_013621067.1:0-953 GCF_000695525.1 Brassica oleracea var. oleracea
GAACATGGCATAACTAGAAGGCCCGTTGACAGCACCAGCTGTTCGACTAGTATCTTTTGAATATTATCTGGGACATTTCCCTTCATCTTACTGATCTCGGTGCGTCTGCTCACATACCATGTACACAGCTTCCGGCGAATAAACTCGAACAATGCCATTATAGGACTATCACGAGCGGGCAGAAGAGCATTATTCAACGATTCAGCAGCGTTAGAAGTCATCACGTTAAATCTCTCCCCTTCGAAATGTGAACGTGTCCATAGCTTCTTGTCGATCTTCTCCAAATAATCCCAGCATCTCCAATCCGTCAGTTTAATAAGCTCCATTATCTCCTTAAACTCCGAAACTCTGAACGCATCCCCAGCTCTGCCAACCATTGCTTTCGGTTGCAGCCCCTTAAACTTATCATTAACGTTACGCTGGAGGTGTACGAGACAAATACCATGGTGTGCACGTGGGTACCATTTATCTTTCGATGCGAAAATTGCTGCGCATCTATATGATATTATACTTAAATCAGAACCATCCTCTACAATAGTAGATAACCTCTCGAAAAACCATGTCCAAGATTCTGTGTTCTCGCTTTCCACTACTGCGAAAGCAATCGGGAATACGCGGCTGTTAGCATCTTGTCCGCTGGCGGGAATACGCGGCTGTTAGCATCTTGTCTGCTGGCATTTAGCAAAACACCTTTGTACTTTCCAAACATGTGGGTGCCGTCCACCACTAGCACCTTCCTCAGGTACTTCCATCCATCGATGCATGCTTTCAGGGACATGAACGCATACTTAAACCTTGTTTTTCCTTCTTTGTCTTTTTCTGTTTTAATATCGGTGATTGTTCCAGGATTTGCTAGCTTGAGTACATGGAAGTACTGTGGTAGTATCTTGTATGAATCCTCTTCTATTCCTTGCGCAGATGCAATCGCTAGTTCTTTCGCTTTCCAAGCTTTC
>NW_013621068.1:0-953 GCF_000695525.1 Brassica oleracea var. oleracea
GTTTTACTAAATTAATTGACCGAAAATTAAAACGATATCCATGTACCTTGAAAGAGAGCTAAATATATACATTAATACAAATGTAGAATGTGTTTAGAAATTTTAAAACAACACTAAAGATCATAAGCTTCAGTATATGGAGCATTTACCCAAAATTTTAATATTTTCGACACATAGATTTTGAGAAAAATTCAAAAATATGAAAATATTGTTTTAGTGCATAGTTGCATCCTTCACTAACATATGATGAAGGTCAAATAGGTTTGGAACTTTTGTTGTCTCTGTTTCTCTAGAAAATAACGATTTTATAGTGGTTTGTCCACCAATTTAGGGAGTATTATGAAGTTTTACTAAATTAATTGACCGAAAATTAAAACGATATCCATGTACCTTGAAAGAGAGCTAAATATATACATTAATACAAATGTAGAATGTGTTTAGAAATTTTAAAACAACACTAAAGATCATAAGCTTCAGTATATGGAGCATTTAAGCAAAATTTTAATATTTTCGACACATAGATTTTGAGAAAAATTCAAAAATATGAAAATATTGTTTTAGTGCATAGTTTCATCATTCACTAACATATGATGAAGGTCAAATAGGTATGGAACTTTTTTTGTCTCTGTTTCTCTAGAAAATAACGATTTTATAGTGGTTTGTCCACCAATTTAGGGAGTATTATGAAGTTTTAATAAATTAATTAACAAAAAATTAAAACGATTTCCATGCACCATGAAAGAAAGATTAATATATATTAATATAAATTTAGAATGTGTTTAGAAATTTAAAAAAAAAACTAAAGAACATAGTCTTCACTATATAGAACATTTACCGAAAAATTCAATATTTTCGTAGGGGGGGGTTAACACATAGATTTGAGAAAAATTCAAACATATTAAAATTCCGTTTTAGTGCATAGTTGCATCTTTCACTAACATATGATGAAGGTC
>NW_013621069.1:0-953 GCF_000695525.1 Brassica oleracea var. oleracea
AATGAACGTAAGACACTTAATAGGGGTTATATAGGTGTTATTCAAACCGCAAAACGTTGTTTTCGTATTAAAAACCCTATTTCCTCAGAATTTCCTCGGATTATTCCGAGGGAACTCCGAGGAAACCCTCTTCTTCCTCGGAATTGCCTCGGAATATTCCGAGGAACGGACCGGACCGTAAGAATGTGATCGCTCGATATGCATTTGTTCAAAAACGCATCGATCGATGCGTTTATTTAAAAAAAAATTACGTTTTGAAACCCCAAACACTAGTTCCTCGGAATTTCCTCGGAATATTCCGAGGAAATTCCGAGGAACTAGTGTTTGGGGTTTCAAAATCTTTGTAAGTTTTTTTAAAAACGGATCGATCGATGGATATATGTCCAAAAACGCATCGATCGATCACTAAGATGGATCAAAGCGTAACAATGTGATCGATCGATGGGTATATGTCCAAAAACGCATCGATCGATCACTAGTTCGTCGGAATTTCCTCGGAATATTCCGACGGATTAAAACGCATCGATCGATCACTAAGATGGACCGGACCGTAAGAATGTGATCGATCGATGAGATTATCCCATCGATCGATCGAGAATCTCAAGTGTTCCTCGGAATGTCCTCGGAAAATCTTGTAAGTTTTTTTTATAAATGGATCGATCGATGGATATATGTCCAAAAACGCATCACTCGATCACTAAGATGGACCGGACCGTAAGAATGTGATCGCTCGATATGCATTTGTTCAAAAACGCATCGATCGATGCGTGTGCGGGAAACAGAATTATAAGGCAAAACCCGACCTTTTTTGGATCTAAACCTCAGAACTCTCATCCCCTCCGATTTCCACTATAATTCGCCCCTCCCCCTTCCCCTCCAGTATTGCCATTTGATTTCCGACCGTGTTATTTTATTTTCTTTTCTATTCTAACGTTTTATGGTCTTATTTTCTG
>NW_013621070.1:0-953 GCF_000695525.1 Brassica oleracea var. oleracea
TAGCGACCGAGCATTCGTCTCGCTTGGTCGTTATGTAGCGACCGAGCCCGAGCCAAACTCGGTCGCTACGTAGCGACCGAGCGTCCGTCTCGCTCGGTCGCTATGTAGCTATCGAGCTCAGCCAATCTCGGTCGCTACGTAGCTACCGAGCTCGAGCCAAAGCTCGGTCGCTACGTAGCGACCGAGCGGGATGAACGCTCGGTTGCTACGTAGCGACCGAGCGGGATGAACGCTCGGTTGCTACGTAGCGACCGAGCGTCCGTCTCGCTCGGTCGCTATGTAGCTATCGAGCTCAGCCAATCTCGGTCGCTACGTAGCTACCGAGCTCGAGCCAAAGCTCGGTCGCTACGTAGCAACCGAGCTCGGCCAAGCTCGGTCGCTACGTAGCAACCGAGCCCTCGTCCCGCTCGGTCGCTACGTAGCGACCAAGCGCTCGTCCCACTCGGTCTCTACGTAGCAACCGAGCTCGAGCCAAAGCTCGGTCGCTACGTAGCGACCGAGCGTTCGTCCCGCTCGGTCGCTACGTAGCGACCAAGCTCGGCCAAGCTCTGTCGCTACGCAACGACCGAGCGCTCGTCCCGCTCGGTCACTACGTAGCGTTTGGGCTCGAGCCAAAGTTCGGTCGCTGTGTAGCGATTGAACCCTTCCGAACATCGGTACGACACCAATCCATGCATTCTCGTCAAACCTTCGAATGCTATCTCCCGAAGACCGTAGCAAGCTCAGTCCATGTTTTCCGCTATTCTAACTCATCGATCAAACTTCGCGGATTAGAAACCGCGGAAAATTCGTAGTAAACGTGTCAAGTCGGAAGACGGCCCAAAGGTACCTAAAACACGACTCGAGGACCATCCTACGATTTCCTAACCAAAAGCCCGTAAACCACAGATAAATATGGAAGTTTTAAAGATAATTGTGAAGATCGGGAAAAATGGAATATCTCCATTTTATGC
>NW_013621071.1:0-703 GCF_000695525.1 Brassica oleracea var. oleracea
AAATTGCTCTAAGTGCTAAGTTTGCTCTGAAAAGTTCCTCCTTCCATTCTCCTCGCCTAGGAGTCCTTATATACTAGCTCCAAGGTCGGTTTACGCTTTTACTTTTCTGCCCTTAAGCCGTCATAGCATAAAAATGGATATATTCCATTTTTCCCGATCTTCCAATTATCTTCAAAACTTGTGTATTTATCCGCGGAAACTTGAGTGAGTGAAGGTCTGACAGGTCGCTACGTAGCGAGTGGAAGCAAGCCAAGAAGAGTCCTACTTGTTTTCGTCGTAAAATCTCAACGGAAACTCCGATTGAGACGAAACGAAAAGCGTTTCGATGATGATTCAAAAGAGAATCTAAAGGAGGACCTTTCTGCGGCCTGACAGGTTGCTATGTAGCGAGTGAAGGTCTGACAGGTCGCTACGTAGCGAGTGGAAGCAAGCCAAGAAGAGTCCTACTTGTTTTCGTCGTAAAATCTCAACGGAAACTCCGATTGAGACGAAACGAAAAGCGTTTCGATGAGGATTCAAAAGAGAACCTAAAGGAGGACCTTTCTGAGGCCTGATAGGTCTCTACGTAGCGAGTGAAGGTCAGACAGGTCGCTATGTAGCGAGTGGAAGCAAGCCAAGAAGAGTCCTACGTATTTTCGTCGTAAAATCTCAACGGAAACTCCGATTGAAACGAAACGAAAAGCATTTCGATGAGGATTCAAAA
>NW_013621071.1:748-953 GCF_000695525.1 Brassica oleracea var. oleracea
ACTGAGCCGTGTGCGTGCTCGATCGCTACGTAGCGACCGAGCCGTGGGTGTGCTCGGTCGCTACGTAGCGACCGAGCCGTGTGCGTGCTCGATCGCTACGTAGCGACCGAGCTGTGTGCGTCCTCGGTCGCTACGTAGCGACCAAGCCGTGTGTGTGTCTGTGTGCGTGCTCGGTCGCTACGTAGCGACCGAGCTGTGTGCGTGT
>NW_013621072.1:0-952 GCF_000695525.1 Brassica oleracea var. oleracea
CCTCCTTGCCTCTTAGTTAGCACGACTGTTTCCCATGATACACGAGCAGTGTTATGACCTTCCAAACTACCTTTCCACAGGAACTGGCCACACAGGGAGTTGATTCTTGTTATGCACGCTTTTGGCAAAATGAAAGCAGAGCACCAGAAAGTTGTGATTCCAGCTATCACCGTTTTGATGAGGAGCAGCCTTCCAGAGAAAGATAGAGACTTCACTGACCAGGACGAGAACTTTGTCTTTATCTGATGGATCAGAGGCTCACAGTTCGTGAGAGATATATTTCTAGAGTTCACAGGAACCCCTAGGTACCTAAAGGGGAGAGAGCCTAGAGTGATTCCCATTGAGGCTTGTATGAGGTCAGTTTCCCCTGTTGATAATCCTGAAGCGAAGAAGCTGGTCTTTTGCATGCTTACAGCCAAACCTGATCTTGTTTCGAACTCCTTTAGCACTTGTAGCACTTGCTGGACAGACTCAATAGATCCATCAATAAATATCAGGAGGTCATCCGCAAAAGAGAGGTGAGTAAGTTTAGTAGAGGTGCAAGTTGAATGATATCGTAGTCTGTTTTGTGTTGCTGCTCTGTTTAGCATAAATGATAAGCAATTCATTGCAATCACAAATAGATAGGGAGAAAGGGGGTCCCCTTGCCTTAAGCCTCGCTTTCCTTTGAAATAGCCATGTACTGATCCATTGTATCCGACCATAAAGCTTGTTGTGCATATACAAGCCTTTAACTGTGCTATGAACCGTGCAGGAAAGCGTAATCCCTCGAGACAGGAGAATAAAAACTCCCAGGACAGTGTATCAAAAGCCTTCGCAATATCAACTTTGATGGTAATTCTCTTTGCTCCCTTCTTCTTGTGATAACCATTGATTAGTTCTCCTGCCAAAGTAGTATTTTCCACAAGTAGTCTATCCTTAACGAACGCTGTCTGACTAGGTAGTATTAAGT
>NW_013621073.1:0-952 GCF_000695525.1 Brassica oleracea var. oleracea
CACAGTATTAGGAGAATCAATCTTTGGTATAAGGCATATATGAGTGTGGTTTATCCTCGGATCTAATTGACCTTGAGAAAAGAAATACTTAACATGAGAGATCACACCTTGTTTAATGGTTTCCCAATGATGTCTGAAGAATCCTGCATTCATTCCATCCGGCCCTGGTGATTTGTCGGGATTGATAGTGTGAGCAGCATCCTCTATCTCCTTGTCTGTAACTTCTTGGGTTAACTTGTCGTTGATCTCAGCTGTAATGGTGGTTGGAATTCCATTTAGCAGGTGTTGACTGATACTGATTCCTTCACTTCTATATAGGTCCTGAAAATATTTCTGAATTTGAGAATGAACATCCTTAATCTCTGTGTATATTTTACCTTCTTCATCAGAGATGTGAATGATCCTGTTGTAACTTCTTCTTTGCTTGGTTTTTGAGTGAAAGAACCTGGTATTGCGGTCACCTGCTTGAAGCCACTGGATTCTGCTCTTCGTTCTCCAGTATTCCTCTTCTAAACGGTACTGCAAGCTTAGCTCAGCCTTCAACATGTTAATGTAAGCATAATCAATATTTAAAGACTGATAAGCTTGTTCAATCTCATTCTTTAGCTGATTAATTTTCTTTTCTGTGTTTCTTGGATTTTGGCTTCTCCATCTAGATAGAGCTTTTCTACAATTAACTAACACTTTGTAAAAAAGCTGAGGAGGCAAACTAACACATTCACTTTGCCACACTTCCTGAATTATCTTCTTAACCCCAGGTTCAAATCTCCACCTATTATCATATCTGAATTGTTTTTTCCTATTGCTTTTTATACTCTCAGTGTCAACAAGCAAAGGCTTGTGATCTGAACCTATCCAAGGAAGCAACTTAACATGGGCAGTAGGATATAAGTCTAACCATTCACAATTCGCCATAGCCCTATCTATCCTCGTCCTAATGTTGTATTTTGAT
>NW_013621074.1:0-710 GCF_000695525.1 Brassica oleracea var. oleracea
TCCTCAGTACTCCTCTCGACTCCCGAGCCGTCGCCTCTTTTCCTTTTTTTGCCCTTCCCCGCACTTCTGGCACCGGTAGGGAAAACCTCACCAGCACGAGGAACCGTCATAGAGGGTCCTTCCCCGCTAGTCAGCCCCAGCTGGGCCGCTATTATCGCGCTCAAATCAGGAAGAGTACCCATCCTCTAGCCTCGGAAACTTGTTTCTGGATGTCTCTCGGGAAGATGTCTAGTCGCTTAGCGCGAATAGGAAGAACGGTCGGAAGATCGGATCTCCACTCTCCTGAAAACATAAGGCAGAAGGGTCAGGACGCGACAAATAAACCTTGCGACTAAAAGAACACAGTCTAGAGCTGCGAGAGAACGTACTTCGAGCGATTCGATCTTTAAGCTCACGGATCTTCTCAGAGGAGATCTCAGACCAACGATAGATTCGAAGCAGAGCGACGGCACGAACACTCCTCAATAAATCTTCCGGATAAACTGGAGAGGTAGGATGGCCGACTGCATACAAAGCAAAAAAAATGCATGGTTAGAATCGACAAATCGCTTACGGTTCGCGACAGGATATTCTACCGCAAGAACGGTTCCTAAGAACTCGATAATCATCTTGGGGAGGCTCCTCGAAGGCCGAGCTGTCGGACTTAAGGAAGAAGTAGGAACGCTGCCAGTTCTGCGTCTTATTCGGATGACCGGCACGCACATTGCAGT
>NW_013621074.1:806-952 GCF_000695525.1 Brassica oleracea var. oleracea
CCCCGCCAAACCCGACAAAGTGCCCGCTAGTCGCAGCGAGCCATTCAGCAGCTGACTGATCGCGAGATCTCGACGTCTGGCGTATGCCGTGATCAGTCCCGGGATGGGGAACCAGCAACGAGTGTCTTCCTGAAAATAGGATTCGT
>NW_013621075.1:0-952 GCF_000695525.1 Brassica oleracea var. oleracea
AAGAACACCAAGAACACTCAAGAACACTCAAGAAAGAACCCAGATTTCCGAAATAGAACTCACACACACCCTCTTTTGAGCAACCTGGCTCTGATACCATAAACACTTTTGTGTTTTAGAGTGTGTTTAATAATAATCAGAGAAGATTAGAGTAGAATTTAGAGAGAATAGAGAGATTCTAGAGAGAGAGAGAGACTCAAAACTCCATTAGATTAATTAATGAGAGAGTTTATAACATATATAGATAAGAGACACATAAATTCGTCCAGGTTCAGTCTAGCTAGGATGAGAAGCATGTGTAGTCAAAGATGCTTGATTTAAACCAGCCAATAAGGTTCCTCACATGCTTGGGTATCTTGCTTTAACTTTCCAGCTGGTGCCAGCCTGTCTAAAGCTCTCTAGCATAGACCAGACCTTATCCAAACTCCTCCTTGCTTATCCAGACTCCTCCTGGCGTGTTTCACTCTCCAAATGGATGCAAGGTAACTTCCCAAGCCTTTTAACTTAGTTACCACAGTAACAATAAAGTTACTGTGGTAAATCTCCCAAGTTACTGTCTGCTCCAACTCTCTTCCTCTATCCATGTATCAACTCTTCATCGCCTCATCTCAACAAAAACTAGTGAGCATAAGCATGAATTGAGTCACTCTTGTCGCCTTGATTGCATAAGTATCATCTAAGACTTGTGTTTCATTTGAATTGAATCTGTTTCATTCATATAGTTAGTGTGTAACCTAATGCAATGCATTCATCTATTGTTGCATTTAAAAAAAAAAAACTGAATTGAACCTAGAAGATCAGTGTATTGTTGAAAGCATACATTGTCATTGCTTATTCTTGTCTTGATTGTCTAGCTTGTTTCAAGTATTATATATTATTGTGGCATTGGTGGTCAAACAGGATAAAAGATCTTAGTTTGATCCCAATGGGACGATCTGATCTTGCATTGAGT
>NW_013621076.1:0-952 GCF_000695525.1 Brassica oleracea var. oleracea
ATCTTCGGATGCGAATAGCAATTTAAAATATGTTTCAGCAACTCTCCCCATATCCTCTTCTTTAAACCATTCCTTCTCAAAGTCGTCCACCAGACTGTGAATCTTGTTCTGCGCTCGTCTGTTCTTCGTGACCGCATGAAAGTATTTGGTGTTTCTGTCTCCTGCTCTGATCCAGTTCAGTCGACATTGTTGCCACCAAAATACTTCCTCGTTTAAGTACTCCTCATTGAGCTCACTTCTCAGTCTACTAATCTCTCCCGGATCATCCCCAGTCTGTCTTGTGGCCATATACAACTTATACTGAATCTCTCTGATTCTGAGTGCCGAATTTGGCTTGGCTGAGCGTTTCCACTGAGAGATTTGTTTACGGCATCTGGCGATTCTACTCATGAAACTAAGGTTTCCTCCCTCCTGTTCTTGCCATCCTTTGCTCACCATCTCACAGAAGCCTTGTCTTTTGCACCACCTTTGATCATATCTGAACCTAGTCTTCCTCTTCCAGTTGATACCCTCCAGGTTTGTTAGAACTGGACTATGATCAGAACAGATCTTCCTCAGATATTGAGCCGAAGCATGTGGGAACCAATCCAACCAGACAGAATTCGCCAAGGATCTATCTAATCTGCATTGGACTAGCTCTTCGTTTCTGACTCCATACCAAGACAATTTGTAGCCCAAGTGTTTTAGCTCCCTTAGGCCACAAGCGTGAATCATGTCTCTGAACTCCTTCCCTTCTTCGGCTGTTCTTTCTACGCCTCCTGATTTTTCATCTTGATCCACCATCTCGTTAAAATCTCCAGTGAGCAGCCAAGGTTCAGCTCTTTTGATACCAATTCGCATTAAACGTTCCCAGACCAAACCTCTTTTGCTCTTTACTGGATCCCCATAAACTCCTGTCAGAAAGAAACTCTTATCTTGCCACTCCACCTTCATGTCAATCAATCTTCTATTC
>NW_013621077.1:0-952 GCF_000695525.1 Brassica oleracea var. oleracea
GAAGAGCGTCCTTGGCCTCTCAGATCCCGCGGCTCGCTAATCCTGCAGCGCCCTCTATCTGACGCTGATGCCGACGCACCTCCGAAGATTTGGCCTTCCTGGTTTTCTTCTCCTTAAGCAATGAACTCGCCGTCTTCCCGAGGTCCCTCTCGAGCTCCCCTATCGCGACCTCAAGTTTCAACACTTTCACGGAGTGAGAATCCTTGACAGCCGTCAGCATGGCCTCAGTTTCAGACCATCTACCCTGCAGCTCCAACAACTCCCCGGCAAGACGACTGGTCTCAGAACCGCACTCGCTGATCATCCCGTCTATCAACGACATGAACTGCGAAACGAGAAGAAAGTTAGGGATTTTTTGTCTTTTAGAGAAATATATAACAATCAAGAGATTAGGTGAGCGACAAACCTTTCCGCGAAGCCCCGACGCTATGCTCGAGTCTCCTTGCTGTGAAGATTCCCCGTCACCGCCCTTGGTAAACTTCCTCTTTTGGCCCTTAGGCTGAGCAACCGGAACAACACTAGGAGCGCGCAGCGCTAGAACGATCTCTTTCCTGGCCGGAGGAGGAGGCATAGAGTCAGAAGCCCTCTCCTTATCCTTGACGAGGATCGGAATCGTGGACGATCCGGCAGGTAAAGTCGAAGCATCCGGAACGCCCGAGCCTGCGAGAGTTCCCACATCTCGTGGAGTTACGACCTCGGTCCCATTACCCGGAGCAATGGCCAGTGCAGAAGAGGATGGGAACTTGGAGCCGGCTCGAACCTGCTCCTTCTCGTCTTGGCGATGAACTAGTCTCTCTCGAAAGGAGAGATGGTCGGCAACGCAAGCCGGCGCTTCGACCGGATAAGTCGGAATCGGAGCCGGAGAGGTGGTCTCGCCCATCTCAACATCGGAACTTCTCTTGTTACCATGGGAAGAAGACATGTTGAAGGCAAAATATTTGGAGCTAGAGAG
>NW_013621078.1:0-952 GCF_000695525.1 Brassica oleracea var. oleracea
TTATAGTGGTTAGTCCACCAATTTAGGGAGTATTATGAAGTTTTAATCAATTAATTGACAAAAAGTTAAAACGATGTCCATGTTCCAAGAAAGAGAGTTTAATATACATTAATACAAATGTAAAAAGTGTTTACAAATTTTAAAACAACCCTAAATATAATAAGCTTTAGTATATAAAACATTTACCTAAAAACTCAAAATCTTCGTAAGGACACATATATTTTGAAATTTTAAAAACAAAATATGAAAATACTGTTTTAATGCATAGTTGCATCCTTCACTAACATATGATGAAGGTCAAAGAGGTTTGGAACTTTTCTTTTCTTTGTTTCTCTAGAAAATATCGATTTTATAGTTGTTAGTTCACCAATTTAAGAAGTATTATGAAGTTTTACGAAATTAATAGACAAAATATTTAAACGATGCCCATGTACCATGAAAGAGATTTTATTATAAATTAATACAAATGTAGAATGTGTTTATAAATTTTAAAACAACACAAAACATCATAGGCTTCAGTATATAGAATATTTACCGAAAGCTCAATATTTTCGTAGTGGTTTTAACGCATATATTTTTAGAAAAATTAAAAAATATTAATATACTTTTTTAATGAATAGCTTCAGCCTTCACTAAGATACAATGAAGGTCAAAGAGGTTTGTAACCTTTGTTGACTCCGTTTTCTACAAAATAGCGATTTTATAGTGGTTAATCCACCAATTTAGAGAGTATTATTATGAGGTTTTACTAAATTAATTGACAAAAAATTAAACTGATGTCCATGTACATGAAAGATAGTTTAATATACATTAATACAAATTTAGAATGTGTTTAGAAATTTTAAAACAACTCTTAAAGATCATAGGCTTCAATATATAAAACATTTACCGAAAAAATCAATATGTTCGTAAGGTGTTAACACTTAGATTTTGAGAAAAATTCAAAAATATG
>NW_013621079.1:0-951 GCF_000695525.1 Brassica oleracea var. oleracea
GCCTATGGGCCTATATGGACATCCACATAATAGTTCATAACATAAAACTATTTGTCTTATTTTTGTGACATGATCGAAGAATATTTAAATTTTCTTTGGTGATATAAATTAGTTCCCCATATAAAATTATGATTTCGTGTTTATCCAATGCAATCATTATTTAAACAAATCCTTACATGTAATTACAACAATATATTTCTAACATTCTAAATTGCATAGTAAATATTCCTAAGAATTTTCTGAATATATTTTATTAATCAATACAATAATATTTAAATATTATAATCACATTTTAAAAAATTTATTTCTTAATTTTTATTTGACTATAGAAATCTATCCCCAAATGAATAAACTGCAAATCTTCAATCAACATGATTGTAATAATATAAATTACCTCATATTAAAAATAATCAATTAACTGACAAATAATCATATAAGAAATAGATGACTGTATTGTCACAATATGAAAAACATGAAAACACTCTATAACTTGGAACTCTATATGATTTCCCAATTTTGTAGTGAAAGTTGAATAATATATATAAACATGAAATATTATATACATTTGCATGAAATTTGGAAAGTAAAGCGCATATTAAAATCTAGTAATTTACTTAAAGTTAGACAAACACATAACTCAAACTCAATTATATAAACATTTGCATTAAGATCATTAATTATTTGAAAGCATTCAAATTTGATTATATATTTTAATGATTGGACCGGTGCACATTTTAAAAAGGCACAACATTATGATTTCAAATATAGAAAATATTTGGAATACAGTTTTCAAAACATCCCGCGAATTTCCTCTTGTCTACATATTCAAATACAATATCTCATTTGAAAAGGATATTGAGCTATATTATATTAATATATAATATAGTATAGATTTGAAAGACTTTTATATTTCAAAGAAATATTTTAATCTATATAAAATATTTAATATAA
>NW_013621080.1:0-951 GCF_000695525.1 Brassica oleracea var. oleracea
ATATCCTGCATCCACTTAAATTTGGTAGCCCCTAAACACTCTTAGCTTCACCATAAAATAACATGTTCCTTACCTAGCCTGTCTACCCTGAATAGTGCCTGTGATGAGAAGCTCACGTTGTTCTTAATTGAATTTAAGGAGTTTTGTCTCGATAGTGTACCCTTTCCTGAATAGTGCCTGTAATGAGAAGCTCACGCTGTTCTTAATTGATATTTAAGGAGTTTTGTCTCGATAGTGTGACCTTTTCAGGTATGAGATAGAGAGTTTGGAGCTGATTTTCAAACAGCGATCGTGGGTGTTCTGGTAAGGGTGTGTGGTCTGAGTCTACAGCTTGTATGGTTCATAGATGTGTGGTAAGAGTATGGTTATTGAGGTCAAGCGAGTTTCCACTCTTTCAAACCTTTCTCCCTGTTCTTGAGGCTTGGCCTTGTTCGTGGACAAACAAGGATCTAATTCTGTGGGAATTGATATATGGTGTTTTTAATACCATTATATGTGTTCTTTGAGTTAATTCTCAGTCCTAATTCGTACTTATTTGATATCATTCTAGGTTTGGAGCAGGTGAAAGAGTAAAGAAGAGAGTGCCATGAAGGAAGAAGTCATTTTGGAATATCTAACGCAGAACAGCCACTCGGATCAATCCGAAGGTTGTTCCCAAAGAGAGCAAGCGATTGACTGTTCCCGACTATTAAGGAAACCTCCAAGATTTCAGGGGTTAGCTCTAGATTTTCTATCCTTTCTCTTTACCACTGGCGCCTCCATATAAAAAGCCTAGGCTATCATTTTTAATTTCTGACGCTAGTTTTACAAGAGACCTATAACTATTTTGGATTTAGCAACTTGTAAGGGAGAAGGCTTCATCTCTCATTTTCATGAGAAGATCATCCTGAACCCTTGTCTTTCGACTTTATTTTATATGCAGTATTATTAAGAAATCATGTATGTGTCATC
>NW_013621081.1:0-182 GCF_000695525.1 Brassica oleracea var. oleracea
CCAGTTCGGATATGCCCCGTCATAGTAACCCTTAATCGTCGCCGAAAAGCTCCGGCTAACACGGTTATTAGCCCCAAACCTGGAAAAAACAATTTAACCGTTAGAAAATAAAAATAATTTAAATTTTAATGTAATAAAAATTAATAACTTACCAATACGTTTCTCAGGGTCTATCGGGGTCT
>NW_013621081.1:287-951 GCF_000695525.1 Brassica oleracea var. oleracea
TGCACCTTCTGGGACAGGCTCAGGTGCTGCCGCTGGAGGAGGAGGTGGAGGCATCTGCGGTGGAAGAAGAGAACTCGAAAAAACCCTCTGAGAAGTCTGAGAGTCTGGTACTGCATCGGAAGACGATGGACCGGAAGAAGATGTACCGGAGCCATCGCCAAACAACTGGGCATAAGTAGGTGCTGCTGGTTTCCTTCTAGGAGCCATCTAAAAAAAATTTAAATAAATTTAATCAATTATGACGACATAATTAAAAAATTATTCTGTTACCTAACTAATCAACTAAACTATAGTATTCCGTCATCTAACTAATCACTTAAACTAATTACCTAACTAATCACCTAAACTAATTACCTAACTAATTAATCACCTAAACTAACTTTAAAAAAAAAAGGAAGAAAGAGATTGTACCTTAAAGGGAGAGGAGAGGAGTTTGGGAGGAATGAATGAGGCAGCCTCGTCTCGGCGTCTCAATATATAGAAAAAGGATTCTTCCTAAACGCGACGTAATATTACGACGAAGTTACCAGGCCCGCGTTTTACGATTTACGAGGAAATTACGTCCAAACGTCGGTTTACGACGAATTTACCAGTCCCGCGTTTTTCAATTTACGACCAAGTTACCAGGCCCGCGTTTTTCCATTTACGACGAAATTACGTGGAA
>NW_013621082.1:0-276 GCF_000695525.1 Brassica oleracea var. oleracea
TAAACGAACCATCCCGATACATCGCATTGAGAAACCAAGCATCGATACTCCTATCGTCCAAACCCTCGTAGCCCCGGTCATCGAACCTGCTACTCCAGATGACGACGGACTTGGTCCTGATTGGAGAACTGAGTTTATCGATTACCTTTCGAAGGGAGAACTCCCAAACGACAAATGGGAAGCTCGCCGACTAAAAACACGCAGCGCCCATTACGTCGTTCTTGACGATGAACTACACCGCTGGACCGCGAGTAAAGTACTCCTAAAATGCATTCA
>NW_013621082.1:486-951 GCF_000695525.1 Brassica oleracea var. oleracea
TACTTCCCTGCTCCCGCCAAAGACGCTTCATCCTCGTCCTTACCGACTACTTTATCAAATGGATCGAAGCTGAAGCTTATGCTCAAATCACGGACAAAGAAGTCCGCGGTTTCGTCTGGAAAAATATTATTTGCCGCCACGGTTTACCTTATGAGATCGTTACCGATAACGGATCGCAGTTCATGTCAGGCAACTTCAAGGAGTTCTGTGGCAAATGGAACATTCGACTAAGCCCCTCCACTCCTTGTTACCCGCAAGGTAATGGCCAGGCAGAATCCTCCAATAAACTCATTATCGATGGCATTAAAAAGCGTCTGGATCTGAAAAAGTGTCACTGGGCCGACGAGCTCGATGGGGTCCTATGGAGCCATCGCACAACGCCGCGAGGATCGACTAAATCGACACCTTTCTCTCTAAGCCTCCGACGCTCTAAGATGCCTCAATACGTCGAACTCAACAAGGAAA
>NW_013621083.1:0-950 GCF_000695525.1 Brassica oleracea var. oleracea
AAAAAAAACTACTGGCCAACCACGAGAGAACACGTCGCCGCACAGTATCACGGCGAACTTCCACTGTTTCATTCTTGATAGTCAAAATCGGAATTGATAGATGTACGTTTTGAAAGTTTCATATTGAAATTGAAATTAGGGATTTTGGTTGAAAATTTAGGGGTTTTCTTTTCTTTGATTCGTGAAAAAAACTTACTCTTTGTTCTTCTACCATTTTTGGTAAGCAATTTTGACTCTTGATTTCACATATCAGAAACCTCAAGAAGATCTGTGTCTTTTTCATGGTCATCTATGTGTTGTTTGGCTTGTTTTATTCATTTCCTGGTTCACGTTTACTTCTTTTGAAATCATATGCATCCAGTTATACATTAGGTTTAACAAGTGTTCATTCATTCACATATGATATAAGTAAGTTAGTTAGTGACTAGTATCAGTGTAATAGTAAATGCATCATGTGTATGGTGGTCTTTGAGTATACTTGATATGTTTGACGTGGGAGAGTAGTAGTGGATGATGTAGGATTCATCTCTAAGTTTCTTTTTTTATCATACTTGCTTTGTTCACTCTTCTTTTGATATGTAATTTTGTTTAATCGGTGGTTAAATCGTTTTGCTTGTAAACCTTTTGATTTTATATAGTTCATCATAAGTTTCATTTCTTAGTCAAAGATTATTTTTTAACTCATAAGGATTTCACATATTTCTCATGCAACTATGTTGTGTCGATTTTAGGAAGAATTTATTATAGTTTTGGAAAGTCTTCTAGAAACTTTGGAAAATTCACGATTTTAAGAAGAGTTTGTAAACATTTAGGAAAGCCTTCCAGATTATCCAATATTAAACAAGAAAAAAAATGTTACGCATGATAGGAATAGCGATGGGATAAGTTGAGGTAAGAAAAATGTTACTTTCAACATTGGTCTCTTTGTTGTCAAGACTCTCGAATGCCAC
>NW_013621084.1:0-950 GCF_000695525.1 Brassica oleracea var. oleracea
TTAAACAGAAACCTCCAATCTACATTGTCGTAAGCTTTTGTAATATCAATTTGCAAACAACCTCTAGTAACAGTCCCTTCCTTATTAAAGTCTGAGACGAGCTCCGAAGCTAACAGGACATTCTCACTGAGGATTCTGCCTTTAACAAAGCCAACCTGATTTCTCTGAACAATATCAGGAGTTAAATCCTGCAGTCTAGAGGCGATGATCTTGGAAATCACTTTGTATACGGTGTTACACAAGGAAATAGGCCGAAAATCTGAGAGTTTATCCGCCCCCGAAACTTTTGGTATCAATGAAATGACTGTGGCATTAACTTGACGAGGCAACACTGATGTAGTAAAGAAACTTTTGACAGCAGAGATGACGTCTTTACCAACCAAATCCCATGCTGATGTGAAGAACTCAACAGAAAAACCATCGGGCCCTGGAGCTTTATTTTTAGGCAAAGAGAAAAGCGTTGATCGAATTTCCTCATCAGTAGGGATTGCCGAAAGCTTGACACTAGCAGAGGCCTCACATCTGAAAGGATGTAATTGCTGAATCTGATCCACCGTCATCGGAGTAACTGAACCATTCTCTACACCCAAAAGATCAGAATAAAACTGCACCACCATGTCTTTTAAGATACATGGGTCATAAATCTTGGAGCCCTCCTCTGTCTGAAGATAGTGAATTACATTCCTGCAGAGGTTCGCTTTTACAGACTTATGAAAAACCCTTGTGTTGGCATCTCCCTCACTTAGCCAACGGACCCTCGACTTTTGCTTGAAAAAAGACTCCTCTGCTGCTGAAAGAAATAACCATGCAGATCTCGCTGCCTCTTCTTCCGCAAATAACTCTGAAGTAGGCGAGGTAAGGACTGAATGCTGCACTGCCTGCAGATGAGAGAAAGCTTCTTTTGTTCTTGCAGTAATATTACTGAAGCATCTTCGGTTTAAAGCTTTGCA
>NW_013621085.1:0-950 GCF_000695525.1 Brassica oleracea var. oleracea
CGCCAACGACAGGAAGAACTTATTTGAGACATGGATCCCAATAACAACTTCGAATTCCCTGAAATTTGAAAACAAACCAAAAGTTAATATTAAACATTTGACAGTCCAAGAAATTTATACAGTATATCCAAACAACTTACTGTGCCGGTTTCTCGCTGAGAATTGACTGAAACTCTTGAAACTGCGCTTTCTCCAAGTCTGCTAAGGGCGTATATTTGGGTTTCTTGCAGCTTTGGAAAAGCTTCTTCAATCTCTTGTCTGGGGTGTACACTCCTCCAATCTTTGTTGAACGTCTCGGAATACGCTTCGTCTGGAGGTCATCTTTTTTGGTTGAGCTTATTGGAAAACATTTCCCTTCTAGCTCTGCTTTTTTTAATGACCTAGTCAGATATCGACTCAGCTCCGAATTCCCAACGTCTGTTGTGCGAGATTCAGTCATTGGATCATCCTCTGGCGGTGTCTTGTAATCTTCAGAATTTGTCGGTGACGCTTTACCACCTTGTTCCTCCGGCGGAAGGACGTAAGATTCAGGATGAGACCAAACGGTAAGCATCCTACAAGTGTTCTCCTGTGGATCTTTATAGACATTGTCACTCCGTGTCCCCTTTTCAACCTCTTCTGCTAACAAATTTAGCCCTGATATTGGAGACTCATCTCCCCCCTCGCCCTGACAACGTTCAGATATAGCTCATTCAAATACTTTGATTCAGATGTAGTTTCAAATACTTAATCAACATAATCTGTACACCTGGCAAAATTATCTGAACACTTGACTAACTAATATGAATACCTCTGATCTCTCACCTGAAAACTATCAAACAGATCAGTATACCTGACTACTTAAGCTGAACACCTCTTAAAATAACCTGAATACCAGACCAAACAAATGAGTATTCCTGTAAGCCTCATAAATTAACATGAATACCTGAACTATTAACCAGAATACCAGA
>NW_013621086.1:0-950 GCF_000695525.1 Brassica oleracea var. oleracea
GCTTACACCATCTCACGGACCGACGGGGTATCAAGAGATTACTTCAGACAGTTTTGAGTTATTGGATACTACATCAGATCAAAATGATACATTATACTCTGTTGAGTATCTCAACTCATTAGAATTCTCGGGTTTGCCTTTGCACAAACTAACTCTGAAAGTTGGTGCCCCAGTTATGCTTCTGCGAAACATAAATCAGAAAAAGGGATTGTGCAATGGTACGCGAATGATCCTAACACACGTTGGCGATCGCGTTCTGAAGGCCAAAATAATCACTGGCTCCCACATTGGAGAAGAGGTCTTGATCCCAAGAATTGTGCTTTTGTATGATGAAACAAAGTTACAGTTCACATTACGTCGGCGGCAATTTCCTATCAGATTGTGCTACGCAATGACAATCAACAAAAGCCAAGGCCAGAGTTTAAAAGAGGTCATCTTATATCTGCCTAAACCGGTCTTCTCTCATGGTCAACTTTATGTGGCCCTCTCACGTGTCACAAGCAAAGTAGGATTAAAGATCATCAAATCCGAAGATTCCCAACATCTGAAAGTGAAGAACATAGTCTACAAAGAAATATTCAAAGGCCTTCTTCCCGCCAAAGGTAATTTAAAATAACTTATAGTTTTCACTCCCATCATTTTTCGAGGTCTTCTGATAAAATACTATATTCACAGATTAGCAATGCCCGACATATCAACCAAGCGATAATACAAGCCAATAAAGAAGGGACTTACACGTAGGTTTTTTCTCAGCTAAGCAAGGTAGGAACATTTTCATATAAATAGAAATACTATTGTATTTACCTAAACTTATGTTAACTAACTTATTCTCAACCAATTTCAGACCATTTGTTTTTTATGAACCTCAACAACTTCTGATCTGCGAAAGATTTAATTTGTTTTTTACATTGTCTATTTTACTTAGCTACTTTTTTAGATTTTAAACAATT
>NW_013621087.1:0-950 GCF_000695525.1 Brassica oleracea var. oleracea
AACAATGGCAGAGCGCGTAGTAGGGATGTTACACGGAAGGTTTCTCTGCCCGATTGGAACAGTCTGCGCCTGTTGTTCCTTCTGCGCGAGAGCAGCCTGTTCAGCAGCATCCTGCTGAGCTTGGATGGTCTGCTGCATTTGTTGCATCTGCTGCTGCATGAGTGCCATAGCCGCAGCGAGATCATCCTGATTGGCGTGATCACCCATAGTGGTGTCAGTTTGCCTTGGTTGTTAACGGTTCTGACGTTCTAATCTCGCTAGTTATTCGTTGGTGAGCTGATGCAATGGTCCTTGTGCGTTGCTCCGAGTATGTCTACTGGTCATGCACCTGGATCATTAGCTGTGACAAAGAAACAGAGGCGAGTTAGATATCTTAGACTTAAAATGAAACTAAAAAGTAGAGGTAAAAAAAAAATCTGGTCCCCGGCAACGGCGCCAAAACTTGATACACTAAATATGAATCTTTGCTACTGCCAAGTTAACAGTTGTGATTATAGTACTTTAGATTCAATCCAGAGGACCAGTCTACACTTTACTCTTATAAATTTCAATGACAAGCTAAGAAGAAAATGATTTTCAATTCAATTGGTAACGCGGAAAACAAGTAAACTAGAGTTTGATTCAATTTAACAAGAAGCTAGCCTAGGGTATTTCATTGGGTGTTGAGCGAGAGCCAAACAATTATTCAAGCGCGATGCAGTGCTTTCTAGAACTCGGATCACTCAGCTGGAACACCCCACTGTCGTGGTGGTGATCTCTTTGCTGGTCGATCCCATCATCTAACTATCGTTGAGATGAGAACAACTGCAAGCCTTAGAGATCAGGCCCGATCAGTTCACTTACTACCCTAATATCTATTTTCGCTGATTAGGGATACTACACTACAGGAAATGTGGGTATTAGTAGCGTCGTAGCATAGCATTTTTTGCTTCTCTGCTATTGTATATAAA
>NW_013621088.1:0-949 GCF_000695525.1 Brassica oleracea var. oleracea
TCTGAGAACAATCCACAAAAGTGAATGAATCCTCTGAAGGCTCTATCCTCAGACCTAGCTGGTATGCCATAACCTTTAGTAGTATATTGACTGAAGCTCATGTGTCACATAGTGCACGTGGGAACTCAATGCCTTTCACCAAGCATGGTATTGCAAATTTCCTAGGATCACTCTTTTTCTTCAGTGTAATCTTTTTCTTCATCTTATCTCTGATCTGATGGAACATTCTCCTAATTTCCTCCTCAGTCTCCTTTGTCTCTCTAAAGAACATCCACAACCTGTTGATAAAGTAAGCCTCCTCAAATGGCTTATCCAATGGAATCCTAAGGATTCTCTTAGTAAAGCTATCCATCTCCTTCTCATTAGCTCCCCTCTTCAAATGCTTAGCAACCTTTTCCTTCCTTCTCCTCAAGGTTCTACCCTCATAAGCCTTATCAACTTGCATAGGCTCTGGAGCATCTTCTGAATGTGTGATGGTGGTGTCTGGGGGGTTATCCGAAGGTTTGGATGAATGGATGTGTGCATTAAGTTATGCTACATCCATCTTTGGTAATTGCATGCGGTATGTGTTAGGTGGTCGTCGATTGATGGGTGCTGGAGGTTGTCGATCGTTGATGGTCTCTCTTTGTCGATCGATGGCAGGCTCACAATGCCGATCGACGTTGAAATGGGTTAGATGTGGGTGTCTTGCTGCGAACTCCTCGTGAGTCATGATTTTCACCGCATTACACGATGCAACTGACTCTGCTGGTGTCGTCGATCGATTCTCTGGAAGGCTCGTCGATTGTTGTTCGTTGAAGTCTGTCGGTCGATGTTCGTAGTTGATCGACACCAATGCGAACTGCCGATACTCATGGAACTTTCGCCTTTGAAATCGCCTTCTTGCAGCTTCTCATGCTTAGCCACTTGCCAGAAATCATTATCTATGATGGCATTCACGTGGTGCTTC
>NW_013621089.1:0-112 GCF_000695525.1 Brassica oleracea var. oleracea
TTGAGCAACAAAACAGTGAGATGAGATATCCTGAGGCATTGGATCAATATGAATCCAAGAAAACAGTGTGGAGTAATATAGATTGTGAGGCCGGCTTATACATTGACTAAAG
>NW_013621089.1:352-454 GCF_000695525.1 Brassica oleracea var. oleracea
ATAAGGCATTATACACACCCAATATTATGTGACCCATTGAGTTATGATAATATGTTTTCTAAATAGAAACAATGGGCAAACAAAAGGAAACAAGTTCCTTCA
>NW_013621089.1:516-949 GCF_000695525.1 Brassica oleracea var. oleracea
GATTTAAAACTATGCTACAGATCAGTATGATAAAGAGGCAAGAGATGTGGTAACCATATTGAGATAATACCACGAAATTTTACACTATATGGCATGATAGGACTAGCCATCCTAAAGTCTAAACTTGATGCAAAGATTGGAAAAGCACAGAGTTATCCCGTAAAAGATCTCACGTTGTGAAACATGTACACAAAGGGAAACTCATTAGGCTTAATTGTCCCAAGCACCACGACCTTATAGTATGGTCATGAGGGGGAGAGAGGATAAACCCATGATCAATACTACAAGTTCGTGTACCACTATGGTCTAAAGACCATGTTATAAATGGCTCGGCCATAAAAGGCCATTCCTCGGCCGTAGAGGCTATACCATGTTACAAATGGCTTGGCCATAAAAGGCAATTCCTCGGCCGTAGAGGCCATGTTTTAAAACG
>NW_013621090.1:0-382 GCF_000695525.1 Brassica oleracea var. oleracea
AAGCTCATAAGTGATGTTTTGTAACTCTTAAGTGAGTAAGGGGGTTTTCCCTTCTCCTTCATGAATCTGAAACACGTATTCTCTCAGTCTCTCTAGTCTCTTAATCTCTGTTTCTTAAGTCTATTATTCTCTGTTCTTAAGTCTCTTATACACTCTCATCAACCTCTCTTCTAAATCACCTAGAACAAGCTCTAATCATTCTCCATTGGAGCTTATCCACACACACATACTACAAGAGTAGAGATCTCTTTAAAATCACACTGAACTCTGTTAAATCTTATATTAAAGACTTGTGAGAAATGAAATACTTTCTATGAATTGAGATATGTAGATCGAAGGAAGGTTTATTCATGTCCCAAAGAAAGTATACACTTGATCTTTT
>NW_013621090.1:508-736 GCF_000695525.1 Brassica oleracea var. oleracea
AACTAGTTGGTAAATTGATTTACCTTACCATAACTAGACCTGACATTTGTTTTGCTGTGAATCAGGTGAGTCAACACATGCAAGTGCCCAAGGAGCATCACTAGCGTATGGTGGAGAGAATCTTGATGTATCTCAATGGCTCACCTGATCAAGGAGTATGGATGGGTTGCAATGGAAGCACTGAAGTGGTTGGATACTGTGATGCGGATTGGGCCGGTGATAGAGCAG
>NW_013621091.1:0-949 GCF_000695525.1 Brassica oleracea var. oleracea
ATAATTGAACTCGCCACTGATGGATTTAATGCTCGACAGAGGTAGACCTTTGGGATTTTGTTTTGGTAAGACTGTTCATCCCAAGCAACAAAGCCATTTATGGTTGAAGCTTCAGGGGATTACTTTAGAAAATGATATGGTCAATTTAATTCAAGAGTGGGAGGAGTGGCGCAGAAAAGTTAATGCTTGGATTAATGTTTCCAAGTGACGTTACAAAGACGATCGCCATCGTCGGTGAGACGTGAAGAACCACGACGGCTGACTCTCCAACTCTACCCACTAAAATTGAACAAACCCTAAATAATTTGGGCTGTTTTGGACAACAATCAAAAAGCCCACTAATTTGATCATAAAAAAAACACGTAGCCCAAATTTTTAAACAACAACGTGAAGCAGCTTTCGCAAGTTTATAAAGTGCTGCCAGCCACGTGGCAGAAAAAGCCTCATGCTTCCTGATGATGTGGATAGCCTAAGGAGAAAGACAACTCTCCTTTATTGTATAAGATATATCTAGAAGCCCCAAGAGAAGAAGATGAAGCGACATGCAGCTGTGCAAAGACCAACTTCTGCTTGATTCTCTCTTTTTTTTTTCCTTGTATCTTTTCATTAGCTTTTTAAATATGTCCTCTTTGATCTGACAAGTTAAAGTTTCCGCTTTTATATATGTATCTAGACCTCTTTGTAGTAGTGAAACTTTTTGTACCACTCGTGTCTTCTTCTTCCTATAATGGCGTGCCACCACCAACATCTTATAACAACATCCGCTAAATATAACTTCACTCACCCTAACAAATCCAAATGAAAAACTGTCCAATAACACCAATCCATCCAAATATATATTATTCGTCTTTCTTACCTGAAACATGGAAGCAAAAAGAGTGAGTAACAATGGAGCCAATCAATAAGGTAAGCGATGCTAAATTAAAAATCCATAGATTCGAACATAACA
>NW_013621092.1:0-100 GCF_000695525.1 Brassica oleracea var. oleracea
GCCAAACAACTGGGCATAAGTAGGTGCTGTTGGTTTCCTTCTAGGAGTCATCTAAAAAAATTTAAATAAATTTAATCAATTATGATGACATAATTAAAAA
>NW_013621092.1:165-528 GCF_000695525.1 Brassica oleracea var. oleracea
CTAACTAATCACCTAAACTAATTACCTAACTAATTAATCACCTAAACTAACTTAAAAAAAAAAGGAGGAAAGAGAGTGTACCTTAGAGGGAGAGGATAGGAGTTTGGGAGGAATGAACGAGGCAGCCTCGTCTCGGCGTCTCAATATATAGAAAAGGATTTGTCGTAAACGCGACGTAATATTACGGCGAAGTTACCAGGCCCGCGTTTTTTCATTTTCGATGAAGTTACCAGACCCGCGTTTTTCGATTTACAACGAAATTACGTCGAAACGTCGGTTTACGACAAATTTACCAAGTCTGCGTTTTTCAATTTACGACGAAGTTACCAGGCCCGCGTTTTTCTATTTACGACGAAATTACGT
>NW_013621092.1:717-949 GCF_000695525.1 Brassica oleracea var. oleracea
GTACACATACATTAAGACGGTAAAAAAACAATATTTCTTTAAACATACGTTAGAATAGAGAAATACAACATTTGTTACTTATATTATATCACTCTAAATCGTTTTCGTTCTCATCAATATTACATTACTCTAAATCGTTTTCGTTCTCATCACCATCATTACAATCATCATCGTCGCTTCTCTCCTACTCGTCTTCACGTGCTTCATCTGTCGCATCTTCGGGAATATCTTC
>NW_013621093.1:0-109 GCF_000695525.1 Brassica oleracea var. oleracea
AAGCCGTTTATATCATGGTCATAGACCATGGTTCACGAATTTGTTCAGGAATTTCTAGTATCGATCATGTATCACGGGTTTATCCTCTCTCCCCCTCATGAACATACTA
>NW_013621093.1:254-949 GCF_000695525.1 Brassica oleracea var. oleracea
TTTGTGGGATATATCAGTATGATCACCACGGCTCTTGCCTCTTATCATACTGATCTGTAGCATAGTTTTGATCAGTAGATTACATAGGTATAGTCTTGACCACTTTCTTAAAAGGGTCTTAGGCGTTTTCTTTCTTTCTTAAACCTGAAGGAACTTGTTTCCTTTTGCCCATTATTTCTATTTGGAAATCATATTAACTCAATGGGTCATACATTCTTGGGTGTATATAATGCCCTTTAGGCAATACCTTAGCCATAGATTTCTTACTAGGCTACTATACCGTACCATAATGCCTTTTAGGAGATTTCTTTATCAATCATTCACATTATCAAGTAAGATCAGGCAAGATATAATAGTAATGAACTCAAATCAATTCTATTATTATATATAAAATCGTGAATGACAATTAGGTTTAAAGCAAAACACAAATCAAACACAAAATCAGTATGTCGAAATCTCATTTTCTTAGTCAATAGACAAGCCGGCCACACCATCCGTTACTTTGGACGTGGCTTCCTTGGATTCTTTCTTATCTTCTTCAGCCTTATTGGCTTCAAGAAGTCTCATCTCACTATTTCTTTTTAGCAACTGATTACTCTGCTCAGTTAGTAATAGGCATGAGATAAGATCATTATAGGTGGTGAAACTTTTTTCTCTATAGATATGTTGTAACAATAGATCTCTTGGATCGGCTG
>NW_013621094.1:0-170 GCF_000695525.1 Brassica oleracea var. oleracea
CTTACTTTCACAGATGCTTACGAAGAAGACAAAGACGACAACCAAGACCACTGAAATTACCTAAACAAAAAGGCAGAGTAAGTTACAAACTCTGATAAATACAACTAACAATGATTTTTGTTTACATATTACCCATCAAATAAAAGAGAAACAAACACAGCCACACCAGG
>NW_013621094.1:235-949 GCF_000695525.1 Brassica oleracea var. oleracea
CATCTCCACCTGCTCACTCCTCTTGTCTTATAAAAATAGCTTATATGCTCAATGTCAACATGCCAAAGCTATTGTCTTCTTATGAGAAATACATATATTCGTTTAAAACCCATTAAGACCCAAATACTAATTGTCACTCATTTTATAGTTATTTTTACAAGTCTTCATATTTTTTTTTTAAAGGTCCGGTAAAAACAACAAGTTTAAAAGTAAAAAAACATATAACCAACATAATAAGAATAAAAAAAATATTACTTAATACACACAACAAAAACAACTAAACTCGAGAAAAAATATTCAGAAACAAAAGGTACTCTCAACAACCTTAATATAATTTATGTAATCTCAACAGTACAAGTAACAAATTAAAAAGACAAACAAACAATAAGTCTCAGTGACACAACAAGCAACAACACGATTTATATCAATTACATTACTAACACAGTTTAGTCTTTCATGAGTGGAGAACAGTGCATACACAGTACATCATCACAACTCTAACCCTATAACAATAAAAAACTTAAAAAACATCAACTTCTTGGTTTCTTCGCTTATATTGTCGTCTCCTATGTTGGCAGGCAGCTCTTTCGGATCCATTTCTTTTGTTGGCTATTGACTTAGTGTTACGAAAAGATGTGCTTATCAAACGGGCTTTCTCTCTCCTCTATGTTCTCTCTTCCAGACCTTTTACAGAGTTGGATGATTGAGAAAGCA
>NW_013621095.1:0-948 GCF_000695525.1 Brassica oleracea var. oleracea
TTTTTAGATTTTTATTTATTTAAATATTTATTTATCATATATATAAAGAAAAAGTGCATAAGAGTCTTTTGCCACCTAATGAGGAAGATATTTTTGAAAATGTGCATTTAGTAGTGGTAAAAATGAAAAGTGGTAGCATAAAAATGGTATACATGTAATTTTCCCATTACTCAAATCATACTTTTTATTTTTATTCACATTTACTACTAATGTCAGTACAAATGATATTCAGCTACGTAAAGTATCGGTCACCACATGGTTGATCATATACAAAGTAAATAAAATACACATTCAACTACACGAAGTATATGTTATGCATACTAATATCCTTGAATTGTTAGTAGCCAACATCATTAGCTTAATGTAATTAATCATGTTGAAAATTGCAAACTGTATCTTAAAATAAAATGTCTTAATGATAAAGCTCATGTTTAAAATTAGACCAACGTAGCAACAATTGTTTTTTTTTGAAAAAACGTAGCAACAATTGTTTCTCTTAAAAATATATGTTTAGTAAACGTAGGTGTGGGTGATAATAACTTGGATAAGCCTAAACTAACTAACTTTTACTTAGCTTTGCAACTATATTTATATTGTAAAAAAAAAAAGAGGTTGGAGAAGGCGTCAAGTTTGAAAGTGCATACATACCAGCACTCTTTCCCATTGTTTTTTACTCTTTGGTTCTGTCATGCGAAGATGATAGAGATTCTCCAGATTCAAATTTGAAGGGATTTCTTCGATGGATGTTTTGTCTACACGGAGATCTAAGATGTTGGTTGAAATTTGAGGAAAATTCCTCAGCCGTGAGCAACCATCGAGATATAGCTCTTTGATAGATGTGAGGCTAATGCCAATTGGAATAGACTCCAGATTTCGACAATCCCTCAGGTATAATTTCATAAGTTTGTTGGGATGTGGAATAGAGGAAGGAAGCTTCACCAAACTATA
>NW_013621096.1:0-948 GCF_000695525.1 Brassica oleracea var. oleracea
TGTGAAGGTTTCTACAAGTCATTCAACTCAAGATAAAGTTTCTGAAGTTTAGAGAGTTCATCATTCAACATGTAGAGTGGGATAAACATGAACATGAAGGTAGCTGTGTGTTTCAAGGGAAACAACTACTTGGTGTGGTCAAGGATGGTGAGAACCACGGTTGGAAGCAAAGGGTTGTGGAAGCATATCACACCCGGAGAAGCTCCAAAACTCATCACTCAAGGAGAGGATGATGGTGAGGCTGCAAGCAAGCAACGCGGCAAGCATATCAACCCCGGAGAAGCTCCAAAACTCATCACTCAAGGAGAGGATGATGGTGAGGCTGCAAGCAACGCGGCTGAGAAGTGGTATCAAGAGGACATGCTGGTGATGTCAGTGCTTCACGCATCCCTTGAGCCAGCAATCTTAGATGCTTACAGCTACTGTGAGTCTGCTAAGGAGCTGTTGGACACACTAAAGAAGGTGTATGGGAATACATCAAACTTGAGCAGGGTGTTTGAGGTGAAGCAAGCGATTAACAACCTGGTACAAGAGGATATGGAGTTCACTAAACACCTTGGGAGATTCAGATCACTATGGTCCGAGATGGAGATGTTAAGGCCAAGCACTACAGATGCAGATGAGCTCAACAAGAGAAGAGAGCAAGACAAGGTCTTTGGCCTACTTCTCACCCTCAACCCGGCGTATAATGGTCTCATCCAGCACCTGCTTAGAGAAGACACTCTACCTGACCTTGAGGATGTGTGTGCGCGGATTCAGAAGGAGCAAGGCTCCATTGGGTTGTTTGCCAAGAAAGGAGACCTTTCCCTTGCAAGCCGAGCTACTCAAGAGGAGGGGAGTGAAACTCCACAATCAAACAAGGCTGCTGCGCATGGGAAGTTTGAGGAGAGGAGGTTCAATTGGAACTGTGATCACTGCAAGAAGTATGGCCACAAGAAGAGTCAATGC
>NW_013621097.1:0-948 GCF_000695525.1 Brassica oleracea var. oleracea
TATTTCATAAATGCAACTGAAAAAGACAAAAAAAAAAGGAGTTTAATTAATGAAGTAAAAACATTTTCAAATTGATACTTTTCTTTTAATAATATAGACTGAACTACATTCTGCCAAACTTAAATATATGGCTACAAACACAACGATATAAATATTTTCGACTTATTCTTGGGTTCACCAACCAATAGGATTGTGTTATTTCATATTCGATATCTTTTAAAAAAGGAAACAAAATATTGTCAAATTATATTATTTTTTTAAAATTAAAATGTAAAAAGAAATAAATAAAAAATAGTAGTAATTACAAAAAAAAAATATTTTTAACGTCATCAGCAAAACATTAAACCCTAAATCTTAATCCCTAAACCCTAAATCCTAAACCCTAAACCCTTGGGTAAACCCTAAACTCTAGGATAAATCTTAAACTCTAGGATAAATCTTAAACTATAAATCAAAATCAATAAACACTAAAACACTCAAGGGTTTAGGATTTAGGGCTTAGGATTTAGGGTTTAGAGTTTTAGAGTTTAGTGTTTTTATTTAGAGTTTAGGATTTACCCAAGAGTTTAGAGTTTATCCAAGGGTTTAGGGTTTACCCAAGGGTTTAGGTTTATCCAAGGGTTTAGAGTTTAGGATCTAGGGTTTAGGGATTAGGATTTAGGGTTTAGTGTTTTGCTGACCACGTTAAAAATATTTTTTTAATTCTTTTTTTAAAAGATATCGAATATGAAATAATGAAATCCTATTGGCTGGTGAACCTAGAAGTTCACCCTATGAGGTGAACCCAAGAATAACTTTATCAAAAATAGAGGCATAACAAGAGAAATTCTTGGGTTCACCCCCTAGGGTGAACCTCTAGGTTTCACCAACCAATATTGTTTGAGTATTTGATATTTGATACCTTTTAAAAAAGGAAATAAAATTGAATATCCAAATTAGATTATATTT
>NW_013621098.1:0-948 GCF_000695525.1 Brassica oleracea var. oleracea
ATCCTGGAGGTCTCATCTCACTGTTCTTCATCAGGAGTTCATTATTATCCTCGGCCAGAAGTAGGCACGAGATCGGATCAGTGTATGTGGTGAAGCCTCTCTCTCTATACTGCTGTTGCAGCAACACATTTGTGGAGTGAAACGTGGAGAAGGTCTTATCAAGTAACTCTTTCTCGGTTACTTCTTCACCACAAAGTCTCATCATTGAAACTATTTTGAACAATACTGAATTGTATTCATCCACAGACTTATAGTCCATGAATCTGAGATTCTTCCACTCATATTTAGCCTTTGGTAGTAGCACCGTTTTCTGGTGATCATATCTACGCTGTAAAGCGGTCCAAAGGTCTAGTGGATTTTCCATTGTAAGGTACTGATCTTTTAAACCTTCAATGAGATGGTGGCGTATAATACTTTTTGCCCTATACCGATTCTTATCATTCTCATTGTTACCCTCGATGATAGTATCACCGAGTCCCTTTGACCTCAGGTTGATCTTTGTATCTACCGCCCATTGCAAATAGTTATCTCCAGAGAGATTAAGGGCCGCATAGTCTAGGTTTGAGATTTTCGACATCTGGATCACATTATCATTTGAAATTTAGGTTTCACAATGTGATCATACAAACAAAGATCTCGGCCACAATCAAGCCTTATACAAACACATAATCAAACAATAGTATCGTCCATATGAAATCTACTTGACCATGGTGCGAACAATCCTAGTTTATGTTTCTATATGTGACAGAGAGATTAGGCCACACGGCCATATACTTTTATTAATGCAACCAATTCGAGTTTGTATAATCTATATGCTGGTTGATAATCAAGAAGAATGCAATTCATATTCAGATTTAGATGTCATGCAAACAACCTTAGCCAATTCGATTTCTATTTTATGAAATTAGGGTTTTGATTTAAACAATGCTAGAAGTCGGTTTTAGCAAT
>NW_013621099.1:0-948 GCF_000695525.1 Brassica oleracea var. oleracea
ACGTACAGAGACGATCCATGGGTTACTGTAACGCAAATCAAACCAAGCGGACGAGTGGATGGAACTTCTGATGATAATGAATCATTGCAACCAGAGTCTACCAGCAACGCCCAGGCAGTTGAAGATTTGGCAAATGTTGAACTCGTTGAGAATTTGACTGTGTTTGGACTTGATGTTGCTGTACATTCGGAGCCAGAAGCTGAGGTTGGAGAGTTTGATGAAGATTCAAAAGATTCTGATTAGTTTTTTTTTTTTTTATTGGTCCGTCGGAAATCCGTCGCAAAAAACTTTTTTTTTTTTTTTTTTGGTCCGTCGGAAATCCCTCGCAATATATCGACGACATAGCGACAACATTGGGTTTCATTGAAATTTGGAAAGGTCGTCGGTAATTCGTCGGAATATACCGACGACATGTGTTGCCAAAAAATTTCAATCATAAAAATCTATAAATTTAGATGCCAAAACTATGAAAATAACACATAATAAGTGTTTAGTATAGTATTAGATCGCAACCGTTCAAATATAACAACTCATTAAAATATTTATGTATGCATATCATTGTTTTCGCAACATCTCATCTTAACATTCATATACTTATACAATTACATTCATATAAGCTTACACTACAAAAAATGTTGTTGTGTAAAATCGTGTTATAAAACATTTTTATTGTTAAATCTTTATGCAAATACTATACATATTATCAAAGATTTGGATTTTGCATTTAGAAACTTGAAATCAACACCCTAAACACTAAGTCGTCGGAATTCCGTCGGAATATACTGATGGACACAGTCCGTCGGAATATACTGACGGACACATTCCGTCGGAAAATTCAATTTGCCCGGGAGAACCAAACCGCTTGAAATTTTCGCGAATCGGCATTTGGTATATTGTAATTATACCGACGAACCCGTGTCCGTCGGAATCTTCAGATATAATAACCCT
>NW_013621100.1:0-948 GCF_000695525.1 Brassica oleracea var. oleracea
GTGATTCTCCACTACTTTTTGTATCCAAATACTGCTTCTTACATCGCAATTCATCCTGGTTTAATTAGGATGACGAGGAAGTTGTCAAATTCCCAAACAGGAAAACTGGGATCACCTGATTTGAAAGTAGGATAACTTCTTCATCCTAACTCCTATCAGATTTATTCCGCTTCCTGAAGATTGTCCACTACTTTATGTATCCAATTACAGCTTCTTACATCGTGATTCATCTTGGTTTGATTAGAATGACGAGGAAGTTGTCATATTCCCAAAGAGGAAAACTAGGATCACCTGATTTGAAAGTGGGATAACTTCTTCATCATAATTCCTATGGGAATTATTTCGCTTCCTGGTGATTCTCCACTACTTTTTGTATCCAATTACAACTTCTTACATCGTGATTCATCCTGGTTTGATTAGAATGACCAGCAAATTGTTATATTCCCAAACAGGAATATTGGGATCACCTGATTTGAAAGTGGGATAACTTCTTCATCCTAGCTCCTATGAGATTTATTCCACTTCCTGGTGAACTTCCACTACTTTTTGTATCCAATTACAACTTCTTACATCGTGATTCATCCTGGTTTGATTAGAATGACCAGCAAATTGTTATATTCCCAAACAGGAATATTGGGATCACCTGATTTGAAAGTGGGGTAACTTCTTCATCCTAACTCCTATGAGAGTTATTCCACTTCCTTGTGATTCTCCACTACTTTATGTATCCAAATACAGCTTCTTACATCGCGATTCATCTTGGTTTGATTAGAATGACGAGGAAGTTGTCATATTCCCAAAGAGGAAAACTGGGATCACCTGATTTGAAAGTGGGATAACTTCTTCATCATAATTTCTATGGGAATTATTCCGCTTCCTGGTGATTCTCCACTTCTTTTTGTATCCAAATATAGGTTCTTACATTGCGATTCATCCTGGTTTGATCAG
>NW_013621101.1:0-948 GCF_000695525.1 Brassica oleracea var. oleracea
TATATAAAGCATTTACCAAAAATTCAATATTTTCGTAGGACACATAGGCTTTGAGAAAATTTCGAAAATATGACAATATTGTTTTAATGCATAGTTGAATCCTGCACTAACATATAATGATGTTCAAAGAGGTTTGAAGTCTTTGTTGTCTCCGTTTTTTGAGAAAATAGCGATTTTATAGTTAATTATTCCACCGATTTTTGGAGTATTACGATGTTTTACTAAATTAATCGATAAAGAAATTATAACGATTCTCATATGCCATGAGAGAGAGTTTAACATACATTAATATAACTGTAGAATGTGGTTAGAAATTTTAAAACAACACTAAACATTATAGGTTTCAATATATAAAGCACTACCAAAAACTCAATATTTTCGTAGGGGTTAACACATATATTTTGAGAAAATTTCGAAAATATGACAATATTGTTTTAATGCATAGTTGAATCCTGCACTAACATATAATGATGTTCAAAGAGGTTTGAAGTCTTTGTTGTCTCCGTTTTTTGAGAAAATAGCGATTTTATAGTTAATTATTCCACCGATTTTTGGAGTATTACGATGTTTTACTAAATTAATCGATAAAGAAATTATAACGATTCTCATATGCCATGAGAGAGAGTTTAACATACATTAATATAACTGTAGAATGTGGTTAGAAATTTTAAAACAACACTAAACATTATAGGTTTCAATATATAAAGCACTACCAAAAACTCAATATTTTCGTAGGGGTTAACACATATATTTTGAGAAAATTTCGAAAATATGACAATATTGTTTTAATGCATAGTTGCATCCTGCACTAACATATAATGATGTTCAAAGAGGTTTGGAGCCTTTGCTGTCTCCGTTTTTCAAGAAAATAGTGATTTATAGTGGTTACTCCACCGGTTTTGGGAGTATTATGAAGTTTTAATAAATTAATTGATAAAAAAGTTATAA
>NW_013621102.1:0-948 GCF_000695525.1 Brassica oleracea var. oleracea
ATACTACAACATTTGTTTTAGGAGCCTTGAAAACTCCTAACATCAAAAACTTCATTAGAATAGTAAATAGATATTAATGGAGTTCCACTCACAAAATATAACTTTGGATCTTCTCTCCAATCTATCAAAATCCTAAAAACCTTTGCTGTGAAAATAATAAAACAAGAAAATCACACTTTGCCTCTAACATGGTGGCAAAGCTTATATAATTAGTTTAAAACTCGTCAGGGGTAATCTTGTAAAATGGTGAAGACTTGGGCTTCAAGTCGGATGTGACCAAACGGGCTTTCTGCGCGCTTCGCTGTCGATCAATGTCAAGACATGAACATTTATCGATTATTCCTCTCCAATATCGACCGATGGTCGAGCTCGATGGTCATCTCGGGTGCTTGCCCCAAATATCTCCAAAATGCTCCAAAATCATCACTTATCTCCAAATCATTCATGATCTTATAAATATAATAATTAGACTCTATAATATGATAATTATTAGTATAAACACCTACAAACCATGGATGAAAATGGGTCAAATCCATTGTTTATCAACTCCCCCAGACTTACCATTTTGCTTGTCCTCAAGCAAAACAAAAAGGCAGTCTCTCCAAAAGAGGTTTAAAACAGCATGGACTCACATGATTTAAAACTTAGAATCATCACCTCTGCAATATTGCAATCCGCATCTAAGAAGTCCTAATCACAAAAGCACATTATACCATATCCTAGCTTAGCAACCAAATTCATCTAACCAACAACTTAGCAAATCTTGTCTGACATTCCCCTCTACCAACCTCATTTCTTAGCATAAATAAAAGTGTAGTATCTTTACCTTGGGAGTATCAATCACATGATGCAAGAATTTTCAAACAAGAATCTGGACCTGCAGGTAAACATTAGTTCATATTCTCTCTCTACTAATTTTCTCTCTTGGTCAAAGTCTGCTTATATGCA
>NW_013621103.1:0-947 GCF_000695525.1 Brassica oleracea var. oleracea
GAGAGTAAGATTTTGAAGGAATTTTAAGAAGAAAAGGACAAAGGTTTACTGTGAATGAGACTTTAAAAGAGGTTTCAGCTCGCTTGATCATATTAATATAGTCCGGAGATCCGATGACAGATTCTACTGATTCCAGTTAATTATTTCTGACCGGCTTTTCATCGATTTTGAGGAGAGTATGAGGAAGACGAGTTACAATTTGCTTTTGATTTGGGATGATTGTTATTGTCGAAACGTATGAAACTCCTCTCGCGCTTGATATTGATGCGACGAGTAAAGAGAGTAAGACGGCGGTTTAATTTGATTTTCGGAAGTTCAAATTTGGTCTATTTTTTTGCCATACGAGGAAGACAAATGAATGTTATATTTATGCGGTTGATAGAGTTAAGAAGATGATGATAGTGAAAAGAGATATAGTAGTCATGAAGAGTTTCTAAAATAAAATGGGTCATTTTAATTATTAATTGATTTTTTTTTTACGAATGACAAAACGAGAATAAATATGTTTCTTAAGGTCTGCATGGACATTTCCGCATGTGCAGAATGCAAGGTGACCCTATTTGTAAATAATAACTTGATATGATCCTATCTCCTAATTAGAAACTTAAATTTTGCTCAATTTTCTAGATTTGTCAGGTTTCTAAAAACATTTTAAGTTGTAACATAGGAACAAAACATGCTCAGATGACAGGTGCACTTGTTTGGATTTTGTTTTTTATGGAAAAATCACTTATTCTGTCTTTGGGTTTGGTTGTCCATAAAGGCATAGTTTTTTGTTACATATCTTTATTGTAATCCACAATGATTGCAGCTATGCGAAGCCAATGATCTATCTTTTCTGTTCCACAATCGTGTTGTTCACAATGTTAAATTCCACCGAGAATATGCTACTAAAACAGAAGACTTTTTCTTAAATCCCCTAGATATCTTTACAATATGACAGACTA
>NW_013621104.1:0-947 GCF_000695525.1 Brassica oleracea var. oleracea
GAAGTCGCAATCGACGAGTCCGACCCGACGAAAATCATCCGAGTGGGTGTCTACCTGTCAGACGACATATGTTCAAGGATCATCTCTTTCATCAAAGACAATGCCTCGACGTTCGCCTGGAAGACTTCCGACATGAAGGGGATCGACCCCGGAGTTACCTCCCATGAACTGCACGTCGACCCGACGTTCAAACCCATCCGACAGAAGCGACGAAAACTCGGTCCAGAACGATCTAAAGCCGTAAACGAAGAAGTCGATAGGCTCCTCGACGCGGGTTTCATTACCGAAGTCCGATACCCCGAATGGTTGGCTAATCCGGTTGTCGTCAAAAATAAAAATGGCAAATGGCGCATATGCGCCGACTTCACGGACCTCAACAAGGCATGCCCAAAGGACAGTTACCCACTCCCTCATATCGATCGTCTCGTCGAATCAACTGCTGGTAACGAACTCCTAACCTTCATGGACGCTCTCTCGGGATACAACCAGATCTTGATGCATCCTGACGATCGCGAGAAGACAGCATTCATCACCGACAGAGGGACTTACTGCTACAAGGTGATGCCCTTCGGGCTAAAGAACGCCGGCGCGACCTATCAGCGACTCGTCAACCGAATGTTCTCTGATCAGCTTGGCAACACCATGGAAGTGTACATCGACGATATGTTAATCAAATCGCTCAAGGCTGACGATCACCTAAACAACTTACGCGACTGCTTCAAGATCTTGAACGACTACGGGATGAAGCTCAACCCGGCCAAGTGTACCTTCGGTGTCACTTCCGGGGAATTCCTCGGCTACATTGTCACTCAGCGAGGAATCGAAGCTAACCCCAAGCAGATCTCGGCGATTCTCGACCTTCCGAGCCCGAAGAACAGCCACGAAGTACAGCGACTAACGGGATGCATAGCAGCTCTCAACAGGTTCATCTCGCGATCAACCGATAA
>NW_013621105.1:0-947 GCF_000695525.1 Brassica oleracea var. oleracea
TAAGTTTACGAAAACGTTTTAGCACATCACGCTGGTAGTAAGATGGATCTACCTCGCGCGAAGCTTGGTCCGCATCTCGGTCCAATTACGCGCTCTCCATACTGGCCCGGACTTAGCAACGTCTCGATCCCACCACGAAAGAGCATTGTCCGTCAGCTAGGCTGCTTCTAGGGCAACCTTCTTGGCCTCACTATATTGGTAATAGTCGTAGATGTACTCCATGCGCTTCTCCCACACGATGTAGGCATCCGGATCAACCTTGCCGGCAAACATTGGGGGGTGAAGCTTAAGCGCCTTGCCTCCCAACCAGGGCTCCTCCTCCTCTCGGTCTCGACCTCCTCTATGGTCGCGGCCTCCTCCTACTTGGGCCCGGGGTCCTCGCGCGTTCCTCCTACCTCCCCGGTTTGGCCTCTCCGCGTCCGAGTCAGTGTCATGCGGGTCCGGCTGATGCCTTCCTGGTGGTCGAGGTCCGTTGGGCCTGCCTCCCTGCCGTAGCTGAGCAAGCTCGGCGGTGATAGCCCTAAGGCTCGCCCTCAGCTCTTCATTATCAGCTAGGAGCTGAGCGTTTATGGCCGCTTGGTCTTGACCTACATCTCCCATAGTTCTCTGAAAGGATACTCAAAGAAAGATTAGAAGGGAAGAGGGGGGGTTAAGTAGTTGCTTGGGTCGGATAATTTGAGTATTGACCAAGACTAAGAGTGAATGCAAAAAGTTAAGACAAAATCGAATCAAGTTTGAAAAAAAGGAAAGAGGGAATATATTTTTTTTTTGATTTTCGAAAACTTGGAAAGAAAGTAAAACTTCTTTAATTTTTTTTTTTTTTTTAAATGCAAGAATTGAAAAAACTTGGAGAACAATCCGAAAACTTGAAGAATAAGGAAAGTAAATATTTTTTTTTTGAATGCAAAATCGAAAACTTGGAGAACAATCCGAAAATTCAAAAAAAA
>NW_013621106.1:0-281 GCF_000695525.1 Brassica oleracea var. oleracea
AGTTTATGTGGTATTGGCTTGTTTTTTTATCTCGAGATCGAATCTGCAGCATCGGTCGATGAATGCTAATTGTGTGAGTTATGTCTCTGGTCGAGATAATCATATAAGGTGGCCAAAGTCAAGGCTGAACCAATGCTAAATCGAAAAAGGTGTTCGGTACTTTTTTACATTTATCTGACGATATAACTACTAAAAATGGGCATATCGAGTTAATTCTGCCGAAAAATGTTTTTAACAAGCCTTAAAGGAATTGTGCTTCGACTATTCCATTTGCAGGGCGT
>NW_013621106.1:344-947 GCF_000695525.1 Brassica oleracea var. oleracea
CTTGTTTTTTTATCTCGAGATCGAATCCGCTGAATCGGCCGATTAATGCTTATTGTATGAGTTATGTCTCTGGTCGAGATAATCATATATGGTGGCCTAAGTCAAGGCTGAACCAATGCTAAATCTAAAAAGGTGTTCTGTACCGGTTTACATTTATCCGACAATATAACTCCTAAAATGGGCATATCGAGTTTTTCTGCCGAAAAATGTTTTAACAAATCTTAAAGGAATTGTGCTTCGACTATTCCATTTGCAGGGCGTGTCTGGACCCTATGTCGAACCAGATGTAAAAAATATGGAGCATAGCCTTAAGTTTATGTGGTAATACCTTGTTTTTTTATCTCGAGATCGAATCCGCTGAATCGTTCGATTAATGCTTATTGTATGAGTTATGTCTCTGGTCGAGATAATCATATATGGTGGCCTAAGTCAAGGCTGAACCAATGCTCAATCTAGAAAGGTGTTTGGTACCTTTTTACATTTATCCGACCATATAACTACTAAAGATGGGCATATCATTTTTTTCTGCCAAAAAATATTTTGAACAAGCCTTAATGGAATTGTGCTTCGACTATTCCATTTGCAGGGCGTTTCTACACCTTT
>NW_013621107.1:0-947 GCF_000695525.1 Brassica oleracea var. oleracea
AGCGTCGTCATTGAGGATTGGATGGTTTCTGGTGAACCATCAAACCCTTGTTGTGACGTGACAATTTTGGTGAGACCTCTCCCTCCTCATTTGCCTTCCTCTTTCCAGCTCCATCCTCTCTACCGCTTTGAGCTTCCACATGACCCGATTGAGTTACTCTCTTCTTGTTTTGGTTTCTTCTTGTCCAAGAGGATCTATTCTTATAAGAACCCATGCTTATGTTACTTCGTTCACCTAGGTTGACATCACTTGAACCTATTGCGAACGTTCCTATCGTGAGTTTGGTTTCACTACCCCATCAGCTAGTTCCTTTGAAGAGAGTAGGTTTTCATCCAGCTGTAGGTTAGACTGGTGTAAGGTTGATGCTAGTCTGTGATCAGCAGATACTTATAAACCACTCGTCTCCTCAATCTTCTTCAACTGATCTCTTTCTGTCAAACTTGCAGATGTGTGATTTCTTCGGGTAGCATGAACCTTAGATGACAATTTTGTAATATCATATAGCTGGTCTGCTTGGACTCTACTAAAATCAAAGATTTTCCCTCTGCCAGCATGACCATCTGTTGACACTCTTGGGGCAATTTCCAAACGTAAGCAAGACCGTTGTGCAATAGGATCATGTGATAGTTCATTTAACATTTTCTTCATCTTTGCTTCTCTAAGCAATCTTTCCTCTGAATCAGCACAGTTCATGTAGATTATCATCTGTTCAAAAACCTTAGAAGCTACCACAGACGAAAGCGGCTCAAAGCCAGGAGGAATGGATGGAGCGAGCAAAGGCATGATCTTGTCAGCCAAGTTATTATGGTGTTGCCTTACTCCTGAAGTCGAATTTTCTATTCCAGTGTGGCGTCCAGCGACACCCTTTCCATTGTTCCTTGAAGTTTGAAGGAGTGGGCATTTTTGCTTCTCATGAGATAAGCGTAGGCAGTGAAAACACTTCTTAC
>NW_013621108.1:0-174 GCF_000695525.1 Brassica oleracea var. oleracea
GTAATAAGAGAGTGTGCTCATGTTAGATTATATGTTGAATCGAGTGCAAGATGTGTTTTTTTTTTGCTATGAGCTCCCACCTTAAAACCTCTCTCCCTATGAGTTCTAGAAAGTTCACTTGTGGACAAGTAAAAGAACAAGTTTGGGGGAGTTGATATCTTGCATATTTCCGTT
>NW_013621108.1:422-947 GCF_000695525.1 Brassica oleracea var. oleracea
TGGAGCGACATAGCGAGGTCGCTCGCGTCTCCATCACCCGAAGCGACGTGACCGGAGCGACACAGTGAGGTCGCTCGCGAAGAGCGACCCAGAGCGACGTCTCACAGTGACCCCTCCAGGTCGCTCCCGAAGCCTGGAGCGACCTCCCGGAGCGACCTCCCGGAGCGACTACTGGAGGTCGCTGCTCGCCTTCTGTTTGCTCGAATTCATTTCTACTCAAGGGCCTTTTGGTCATTTCATTATGCACGTTTTTACTTCTGAAAGACCCCCCGGAGCGATTACTGGAGGTCGATGCGCGCCTTCTGTTTGCTCGATTTCATTTCTACTCAAGGGCCTTTTGGTCATTTCATTATGTACGTTTTTACTTCTGAAAACCTATGTTTTAAGTACCTTTGGAGCCACCAGACAAAGGGGGGATCTATCTTGGTTCTAAGACAAAAAAACCTTAGGAAAGTTCATCTCTTGAATCGTCTTTGTCCATCTAGTTATTGCAATTCTGTGTTTTCCAATTCGTTGTTGTATCCC
>NW_013621109.1:0-946 GCF_000695525.1 Brassica oleracea var. oleracea
AGCCACTCTTCTCACCATTAATCTTCCAGGTTGGTATACAAAATAAATACATATATTTAACTAGTTATTGTTGTATAGTTCTGAATCAGTGTTTATAACCCGGACCGGATTAGCGGTCAGACCGGATTTAACCGTAAACCGGTCACCAATTCTGATTGGGTTAATATCAAAACCCAACTAAAATTGAACCGATTAAAATCTATATTGAACCGTTAAAAACCCGAGAATCGACAACCCAATGACACCGGTTAAACGCTGGTTCATATATAGACCATGTTTTTGTTAATAGAACAATTAACTTTTCTTCTTTTAAAGTAAAAATATGGTTTGTAAAATATTAATTAGGTATTTTCGTCTCGTCTCGGCAAGTCATCACAAGATTCACAAACTTAAATTTTCATGCTAAGATATTATTTTTGTCCACTTCACATTTCTTTTAAATATTATTTCATCATCACTTGTGTTGAAGACTTTAACAATTGAAACATTTACGTTTGTGAAATTTGTCTAGTTTATAAAAGAACAAAGAACTTAACTTATTATTGTTTTTCATTCCATGAGGAAATCAATACTTAGTTTACATGATCTGTTTTTTGTTCTTACTTATGGTTTAAGATTCGCTTGATTTTTTTTGTGTACACTGCAAAACATGATTTGGGCTATTAAATTATTTTATTACTCTCATTACATTTTTGGTTTGTTATTTTTTAAGTTTTTATAAGCATTTCTGTTATTAAATCATTTTTATTTGATATGATCTATCTTTTGTAAGACTATGCATATTATTCACAAAATATCATTAAATTCAGTTTAATCACACTCAATGAAACCCGTCGAACCAATGATCCATGACCCAAAAAATTCAGGTTCGGTAGGCCGTCTGCTTTTGAAAAATACTAGTTCTGATGTAAACTGTTTTGCAAAGGTTTTACAAAGGAGCAAATAA
>NW_013621110.1:0-946 GCF_000695525.1 Brassica oleracea var. oleracea
TTATGTTTTGTGAATGTGAATTTTGTTTTTGAATTGATTCTTGTTTTTTTTTTTAACTGATTCTTGTTTCCTATTGTTGATTTGTTAGAGAGGGTTTACATACCAACATGCCGAGAATGAGGACGTGGTTCTCATCGTATTGGAATCGGTGCTTTTGTGCTAAACAAGCGCAGAGAGGTAACTACGATTATTTGGTTTTATATGTCTCTTGGTCCATCACTTTTAATCTTAATGTATTGAAAAGGGCCAAATTGCTTAGAATTTTTGGTGTTAGGTATAAGAATTTAGGATACAGTTGGATGGATGAGAGCACATGGAATAATATTAGGTTTCCTGTATCAGTTTGTCTTTTAATTATTGCCGATTCTTTCCTTGGTGTACAACAAGAGCTGAACCTGGATAAACAATTTTCCATTTGCAGGTGCTTGTGGTTCAGGAGATTGGTGGTCGTTTCAAAGGGACAGGAGTGTGGAAGCTTCCTACCGGTGTTATTCAAGAGGTGAGTTTATGGGATCTTGGCTCATTTTTGTGTGTGTAATCTTTTCTTAGTAAGAACCTCAGTGAACTAAATTTAGTATATATACACCAACGTGTTAATTACAGACTAACTCTTCCAAATCCAAGAGAACTTTGCATGTTTCCATACACTCCTATTTCTTCAACTTTGTATAGAGATATAGTCACACATAGGTTCCATTAATCAGGATTGATGATATCAACTGCGGTTTATTAGCAATTAACAAAACCCTTGATATATTTTATGCTTATGTATCTCCCTGACTCCCTCTATTATGATACCTAAGCTAACTGAAATATCTAAATCCATAGGGTGAGGATATTTGGACAGGAGCAGTTAGGGAAGTGGAAGAAGAAACTGGTGTATGTACCTGGCTTTAGACTTATTCTTGGGTTCACCCCCTAGGGTGAACCTCTAGATTCACCAACC
>NW_013621111.1:0-946 GCF_000695525.1 Brassica oleracea var. oleracea
GGGGGACACGGAGGAAGAGGAGGCCACGGCGGACACGGTGCAGAAGCTGTGCAGACTCAGCCTGGCAACTAAATCTATCAATACTTTAACCACCATGGATGATTTCATCTATGTATACACATGTGTGTATGACTATAAGTAAAACCATGGTGAGTTTGTAAAAGTTACTTAAGTCAAATAAAAGAAATTAGGTGAATAAAGTTTCGTAATGTAATGTCTCTATGTTCGAGTTGTAATATGCCCTCTTTGCAAAAATAAAATCGTTTGTAGTTTATGTTGGGAATTTTATACCAAAAAAGATATAAAATGGCTGAAAAATTCTTGTTTGGAGCCTTTCCTCTTTTATTTATTCAAATTATTATTTTTTAAATAGAAAGTATAACAAAAACAATTTGACACTACCTTTCTAACTAATTATTAACCGAACCACAATCAATTAGATCCAGACTACCAATCTAATCAAGATCCATTTATGGGGATGCTTGTTTGTTTGGTTTCTAGATTTTAAATTTTAGATTTTGGTTTTTAGTTTTTGGTTTTTGGATTTAAGATTTTGATTCTTTGTTTTTAGTTTTGCAATATATTTTAGTTTTTTTAAAACCATGAATTATGATTTTATATTTTTTTTTTGTTTTTGGTTTTTGCTTATAAAATAATGAAATGAAAATATTATCGATAGTAAAATATTTATTGTGGAAATAATAAAATATAATATCATTACCAAAACACACATAATCATGTTTAAAAAACAGCAAAAACAAATATAATTTTATGTCTAAACGTAAACTTAAAAATTTAATTCTATGTTTAAATATAAGTCATATATACTTTGTTTTATAATTTTACTATATTTTATTAATATTTTTGTTTGAATTTGAAATATTAAAAATAAAATATTACTTATTATGAAAACAACAAATAATACAAAATATTACCACTTAAAATA
>NW_013621112.1:0-946 GCF_000695525.1 Brassica oleracea var. oleracea
TATCAAACCGGAAGCAACCGCCGGTACCATCAAACCGGCTTTAACTCTATCCCTCATGTTCCACACAAACACTATCAAACTCCCAACACACATATCCACAGCAAAATACCCTCCGACAAGAAACGGAACCGCCATAGCCATCGGCAGTGGGACCCACTTCCCAACCTTCTCCGGCGACAGATCCCTAACGACGTCCGCCGCCACCGCAAACGCGAAGAATCCATAGCAAAGCTGTAAACAATGCAGAGGCAAAGCAGAGAAACCTTCAACTCCAAGAATCGCCATGTTTCTGTAAACCAAAGCGTAAGGAGCTTTATACTCTCCCTCAGGGTTTCCGACATCGAAGGCTTTGTAAAACAGAAAGAATGAGAGAGGAGCCACGATGCAGCCGATCCCCGTCCCGATTGCTTGGCTGACAAGCATCGACCGCGGTGAAGTCAACGTCAAATGTCCTGTCTTGAAATCGTGCATTAGGTCGGAAGATATCGAGACGATCGATTTTATCAACCCGCATCCGACGAGTCCTGCAACGACACCGTTTTGTTTCCCTGACATTGCGGCTAAGATGAAGAGAGCGACTTTACCATAGTTATAAGCCATGTTCATGTCTGTTAGTCCTGCTCCATAGGCGTTACTGAAACCTAGAGATGGAGCTATCATGTAAGCTACTACAATGAAGTACCATTTGAGCTGAGTTTTATGGAGATTGAAACAATTACGGGTTTGGAGCTATATGGTATGAATAACTAGATTGTGTACAAGTTAGTTTATAAAATATATTATAGAAATACTTGTGTCTAGAAATTTATTTATTCTCTTAATATGTACACAATCCAACTGCTGCAACCCATATGGGAATGCTGTCTCTTACAAAGATCTCATCTCTTTTGAGATTTGTAATAGATTGTTTATCATTCCGGCAAATCTAGTAAGTATATATATATAT
>NW_013621113.1:0-946 GCF_000695525.1 Brassica oleracea var. oleracea
AGAACAATCATCATTTTGTAAAAGTAAAATGAAAATTATTTACGTACATGCTTCCGTCATATATCAAAGCCGCTCTGCTCAGCATATCCTGCAAAGCCGCATTCCACTTCACAATCCGGCTCTCTCGTGCACCACCTGGTTCCCTCCACACATTCAATAGGTTAACACCAAATTCACCTTCAAGCTTATCGACGATAGATGTAGACAGCTTGTAGAAGATTGGAATGACCACTAGATTTTTGCATCCTTCCCCATTTGTGCTACATTCCATTATCTTCACCAGCTCCTCCAGACACCATTGTGACGCCGTGTACTTGCTCGATAAAATCGCCAACGCTATCTTGGACTCCTCGATTGTTTTGAAAAGGGTTATGAGTTTATCGCCCGGAACCATATCAGAGTCTATGAAAGCATTGATCCCACTCTGGCGCAATGCCTTATAGAGATGGGAGACGAAATTCTCGCGCAGCTCTTCTCCTCGGAAGTTGATGAACACTTCTGGTCCTACGTTGACGTTGGAATATGAAGAAGTTGTCACCATCTTGAACTTTTTTGTTAGGTTTTTCTTTTGGAGTTTGTTGTTACTTTGACTGAACTTTTCCTTATCAATTTGCAACAAATAAAATGTTTGACGTGCAGTTATTTATACCCTAACCAATTCGAAAGACCGCGTACGTTCTTCCTCAAGACTAAGACAATTGAACAAAGTTTATTCTTTAGACCAATTCTTACCCCAACGTTCTTAAATTATTCTTGAAGACAATTTCTAACTCAACAAATTAATTATTGATTACACCACTTGTCTATTTTACTTGGTATACTTTTTCTTTCAAGTTGAGAATGCCCATAGAAGTTAATCTTAAGTACTTGATATGACAAACATAATGTCAAACACATCTCTGCCGTCTTTGAATATATATCTTAGATCATTTCTAATGTATTTTTC
>NW_013621114.1:0-946 GCF_000695525.1 Brassica oleracea var. oleracea
TTTATCTAATGATTTAATAAATACTTTATAACTCACGTTTTGAAATAGAATTCTTTAAAAAAAAAGCTCAATAAACCTCTTTGGTCTGTAAGCGTTCTCTTCAATGAAAGTTTAGGGCTTTCAATTTTTAATCATCGGTTCATGACTCATCTAAGAAACACAAATTGACTCTTTGAGTTCCATGAATCAGTTTTTTTTCTTTAGTCTCTACATCTCCCCATCTTTAGTAAATTCATCATTGGTTCTTTTATTTTGCCTGATAAATCATGATTGTGTGGTTTTAATTTTCTTTGGTCATCCTTAGCTTGCACCCTTTGATCTAACCAGAAGAAGAAGACATTTGTCATTCAGGATGCCATCGAGGACTCAGCTTAGTCACACGAGAGACATACTATCCGTTGCCTGATTGTTCAAGAAGAGTTTATGTGCTGTGAAACATATTTGTTTCTTTTCATCAGTTGCTTTGTTTAATCTTTTTTCCTGCAAATAATGATGGCTTTGACAGTTCATTCACGGGAGCCAAGAAGTAAAAGAAGAAGAAGCCAGTGAGTGTTTGACATTTTCTGTCTTCCTGAGTTTTTTTTCCATCCATTACTTGGATTTTGAAGATTATGTGTCTCACATTCTTTTTATTTTGATGGTTGTTAGGTTGAATGAAGATCATTGAATAAAGAAAATGTCGATGCTCCTGAAGATTTGGAGGGTACTTTATATTTCTTTCTCTGATAATTCTAGCGACATAAATTTGATCCGTAGAGAGAGTATATTGCAGAGCATCCTAATGATGAGGAAGAGGTGGAGGGAATTGATCTGCACCAGCAACGTTACCCGTGGGAGGGAAGTGACATGGATTACTTATACGACGAGGTAAGCATATCATTAGATGGTTTGCGGTCCATCTTTGAGAGCCGTCGAGTGTAAGTGTCTATCGTTTTGAAGTTGTACG
>NW_013621115.1:0-946 GCF_000695525.1 Brassica oleracea var. oleracea
TGAAAAAGACCAGACCTCGAGACCACTCCAAGAAAAACGGAGAAAAATGTCTCCGACCAGGGTTTACGAAGTCAAGATTCGGCTGAACTCTTCTGGCAGTCTCGTAACTTCACGGCCCTAGAGGAAAAACGCGAACCAACTTGCGAACCTGTGGTCACAGTCTGTCTCGACGAAGCATCTCCGGAACGATGTGTCGAGATCGGAGCCAATCTACGCGAGCCTTTGAGGACAGAGCTCATAACCTGTCTAAAAAAGAACCTCAATACTTTCGCATGGGCCGCGGAAGATATGCCAGAGATTAACATTAACATAACGTGTCACGAATTAAATATCGATCCAACTTTCAAACCCGTCAAACAAAAAAGGCGGAAGCTAGGACCTGAACGGGCTTCCGCGGTCAACGATGAGGTCAAAAAATTGCTTAAAGTCGGGTCAATAACGGAAGTGAGGTATCCAGACTGGCTCGCTAACCCTGTAGTAGCCAGAAAGAAAAACGGAAAATGGCGAGTTTGCGTGGATTTTACCGACCTAAACAAGGCCTGTCCAAAAGATGGTTTCCCCCTGCCACAATCGATCGATTGGTAGAAGCAATGGTGGGAAACGAAATTCTGTCTTTACAACCAAATTATGGTGAACCCTGACAATCGCGAGAAGACTGCGTTCATCACCGATCACGGAACCTATTGCTACAAGGTAATGCCTTTCGGCCTCAAAAACGATGGCGCAACTTACCAACGACTCGTGAACCGTATGTTCTCTAAACAACTCGGTAAAACGATGGAGATTTATATCGACGACATGCTCGTCAAATCCCTCCAAGCAAAGGATCACGTATCACATCTCGAGGAATGTTTCACGCAGTTAAATTCCCACAACATGAAGCTCAACCCGACAAAATACAGGTTTACCGTGGCATCAGGGGAATTCCTCGGCTACCTAGTCACAT
>NW_013621116.1:0-945 GCF_000695525.1 Brassica oleracea var. oleracea
CACTCGATCCCTGTATGCGGTCCAAGATTGATCAAATAACAAGTTGTTTTCACTGCCTCAGCACAAAACCTCTTCTCTAAACCAGCATTAGAAAGCATGCACCTCGCTCTCTCCAGCAATGTATGGTTCATTCTCTCTGCTACACCATTCTGTTGTGGTATATACCTGATTGTATGATGCCTAGCAATCTCTGCATCCTTACAAAACAGATTGAACTCTGTTGAACAGAATACCAGACCATTATCAGTACGAAGCCTCTTAATCTTCTTCTCAGTTTGATTCTCCACCAGTATCTTCCACTCCTTGAAGCTGTTGAAAGCTTCACTTTTGTGCTTCATGAATGTTATCCACGAATAGTCATCAATCATGGACACAAAATACATGTGACCCTTCAGCGACTCCACCTTGGAGGGACCCCAACAATCTGAATGGATGTAATCCAGCGTGCCTTTTGTTTTATGAACAACCTTAGGAAACTTCTTTCTGTGCAGCTTCCCAAACACACAGTGCTCACAGAACTCAAGGTTCTTGGTCTTATGACAACAAAGAAGATCATGCTTTGACAGAATCTGCATCCCACGCTCGCCCATATGTCCAAGCCTCATATGCCACAACTTTTGCTGAACTTGAAACCATAGAACCTTCCAGCAAATACAAAGTACCATGAATGAAACCTCTGAGAATCACATCTGAACCCCTGTAGACACTCAGAACTCCATCTCCATTTGAATACTTGAAACCTCTGCTATCCAAAAGACTAACTGAGATCAAGTTCTTGGACATAGATGGAACATGTCTAACTCCAGTCAACGTGCAGACTCTATCATCATGTGTCCTGAGCTTAATAGAACTGATTCCTGCAATTTCGCAAGCAAAGTCATTCGCCATCTTGATCTTCCCATCAGTCACTGCCTCATACTCTGAGAACCATTCTCTCCTTGGACA
>NW_013621117.1:0-945 GCF_000695525.1 Brassica oleracea var. oleracea
GTTCGTACGTTCATGTTTACTCATTGTTTGTTTCATTGTGTCACTTAGGAATCAATGGATAATCCACCAACAGATACACCTCCACCTCTTAAGCGTAACTCAAATGATGTAGGATGGGAGTATGGAGTCTTGTGTGATGCAAGAAGTCTAGACAAAGTCAAATGTAAATTGTGTGGAAAAGAGTTTTCTGGTGGTGTGTTTAGAATGAAAGAACACATTGCTCATCTGAAAGGAAATGTGTCAGCTTGTCCTGTATCAAGTAAAGAAGATCAAGAGAAGTGTAAGAAGGCGGTTCTTGAAGGAAAAAACAAGAAGAATCTGAAGCGAAAACATGAGGAAGCTTTGCGGGCAGAGGTGAACATAAGTAAAGACAGTGGTACTGAAGAACTGGAAAGAGAGCTTGGAGCACTTAAAACTCCTCACTCCCAAGGTCCTATTGATCAATATGTGAGCAGCATTAACCCTGAAGCTTCTTTGGCGGCACATACACGGCAACAGAGTATCCACGATGCCATTTCTAAAGAGAAGACACATGTTGTTCGCCAATACTGTTCTAGATGGCTTTACCACACGAGTATCCCTTTCAATGCCATTGACAATGATAGTTTCAGACTATTTTGTGAAGCATTAGGACAGTTTGGGCCTGGTTGGGTGCCTCCAAGTCAGTATCAGCTTAGAGAGCCATTGCTAATTGAAGAACAACAGAGGACAAAGGAAAAATTGAAGATCTTAGAAGAAGAATGGGAAAGGGAAGGCTGCTCATTGATGACTGATGCATGGAGTGACATGAAAAGAAGAAGCATAATGAATCTGTGTGTTAACTCAAGAGGTGGTACATGCTTTCTATCATCAAAGGATACATCAAAAGATTCTCACACTGGTGAGTTTATCTTTAACTATATTGATCAATGCATTGAAGATATAGGAGCTGATAAGATTGTGCAA
>NW_013621118.1:0-945 GCF_000695525.1 Brassica oleracea var. oleracea
CTGTCGCAGAATCCCTTGAAATGATGCGAGATGAATTGTGAACCGTTATCTGTGATGATTTCGTATGGGAGCTCGTGTCGGCAGATTATGTTCTTCCAGATGAAGTTTTGTACCTCCTTGTCGGTGATGCTGGCATAGGCTTCGGCTTAAACCCACTTGGTGAAGTAATCTGTGAGGACCAGGATGAACTTCTTTTGTCGAGATGCCGGCATCAGACCGATGATGTCCATTCCCCATCGCATAAATGGGTATGGAGCAGTCAGGGTGTGAAGAAACTCCATTGGGCTGTGTATGGTGGTGGCGTGACGTTGGCATTTATCGCATTTGCGCGCGTATGTCTCGCAGTCGGCGTTCATGGTTGTGGCTTTCATGGTTGGCCAGTAGAATCCGAGATTCTTCACTTTTAATGCAAGAGCTCGTCCGCCCAAGTGATTGCCTGCTGCTCCTTCATGTGTTTCGGCCATGACTAGTCTCGTTTCTTCGCCGGAGATACATTTGAGTAGCACCTTCGTCGCGGTCCATCGGTGTAGTTCCCCGTCCATGACAACGTAGTGTGCACTACGTCGCTTCAGTCGCCGCGCGTCCCATTTCTCGGCGGGCAATAAACCTTCAGTGAGATAATCGATGAGTTCCTTGCGCCAATCTGTTGGCTGATCATCCTGCGAAGGAGGTTCTGCTTCGTCGATGTCCATCGCTTCGCTAATCGCCGCTGCGATTGCAGTCTGTTCCGCCTTCATGTCGATGCTCGGTTTCTCGATTTTATGGATTGGGATTGTCCTCTTGACTTGATCGTGTAGCTTGCTTCCTAGAGCAGCGAGGGCGTAGGCACAGACATTTTCTCCGCGAGGAACCTTCGTGAGTTCGAAGAACTCGAAGTCTCGCGTGAGGTCTTGGACGTGTTTTAGGTAGGCGTCCATCCTTTCGTTGCGGACGTCGTAATCGCCG
>NW_013621119.1:0-945 GCF_000695525.1 Brassica oleracea var. oleracea
TCCGCGGGATTCCCATTAAAAGGAGTTTGGGCGGTTACTTCTCGGCCGTAACCGCCCATAACCGTGTTACTCAACTGCTCCCGCGCTCAATCTCATCAGTAACCGCTCCCAGACAGTTTCCTATCAGTCCATAACCGTCCTTGACGGTTTCCCAGTAACTCCCGGCAGTTCCAACTGCTCTATAACCGCCTTACCAGTTTCAGAACTCAATTGTCCGTAAACCGTCCCAATCAGTTAAGCAGTCCAGTAACCACCCGGAACCGTCTTGTAACTGTTCCGGTAACTACTTAGTAACCGTTCCAGCCATTTTCCTTGGCTAATCAGTTCATGTTCAGCTCCGTATACGTTCCTGTCAGAACATATACCAGTCAGTCCACACGTTGAGTAACTGATATCAGATGACAAGTCCAGCTGCCTTGTCTGAATCCGTCCAGCTTAGTCCAACAAGCTCAACTGCTATGTTCGGACGTACCTTATCATCTTAACCTGACCAGTACTATCAAGATGACATGTCCAACATGTCTGTCCCGTCTGATCAGTCTGGCCTTGGACTGATCCAGTTCAGACTGCGGGACGGGGATGTTATAGAGCCTGTCTCGGGATTCCAACCATTTTCAGGATTCTCCTTCGCCCCACAGCTCCTACCATACATCTCCTTCTGCTGCACCCGCTCCTGCTCCTCCCGCTCCCGCTGCTGCACCCGCTCCTCCTCCTCCGGGTCCTCCGGGAGTGATGAGTGTTGCGGAGTTGGTTCGACAGCCCGGTCGTGACCATCTTCCCTATCTCACTCCGTATCCACATGGACGGGGTCAAACATGGTAATTAAACAAATTTTTTTTTCATTAAAATTTGATTCATTACTAACCGTTTGTTCTTTTTATTAGGTTCAACCGATCCGTGGACGGGGTCAAACATGGTAATTAAACATATTTTTTTTTCATTAAA
>NW_013621120.1:0-945 GCF_000695525.1 Brassica oleracea var. oleracea
CTATCAGCTGAAATATATTTCAGTTTATCTTCATTCTTTCATGCTCTTCAGATTGTTCAGGACTTATAATGATTTTGATTGTGTGTTTGTCTACTTAGGCTGTTGCTTTTAAAATGGTTTTCGTATATATTGATTCTGGGTTTGATATCCTTATTATCGTACCGTGCCGAACAAGGAGAGGAGTGTTAATTGCAGTGAAAAGCCAGAAGAGAGGGATACCCAGTTAAGAATTTAAAAGTCTGTAGAAAAGAGGATGACAATGGTGGGAAATTTCATCATGAGAGCTTTGTGGAGCAAACTTCTAATAGCTCAAATGGAGGTGCATCATGAGTAGCAGTAGAGTTTGGACAACTTCTGACGTGGGAACTTAAACGGGAAATTCATATGATGATGATAACGGTGTGGGGATGATTGGGAAGCTCTTGCTGATGTAGTAACAGCTGAAGAAGAGAACAAAAAATATTATCTCCTCCATGAGTACGTCAAGGAGAAATAGAGTTTGGACAACTTCTGATGTGGGTGATTCCAATCTTGACGCAACATATATTGTGGGTGTTAGAGATAGAAAGCATGATTGTTAGAATACCATCAAAGAAGGAAAAAGCAGTTGACGAAATTCTCCAGCAATCGATGCCATTATTAAGTGCCTCGACAACCATTATTTACTGCTTCAGTTATAAATGTTTACCGCTTTGCGTTACATTTTGATTTATATGTCTTTTTGCATGCAAGTGACCTGTTAAAAAATATGATCTATAGATAATGCACACACTACCTGATTCAAAGCACTCTCGCTATGTTTTCTACTAGCAGCATACCTATATATATGATTTATGATTAATGTCACTAAGAAGCCAAAATAAATGGGGCAGGAAACCTTGCTGTGAAAATATTGGATTGAAAAAGGTCCATGGATCATTGGATTGTATAAGATCGTAGACTCAT
>NW_013621121.1:0-945 GCF_000695525.1 Brassica oleracea var. oleracea
TCGGTTCAGTTGAACGGAGAAAATTACAATGAATGGTTGTCGGAGATGCTCAATGTTCTCCAGACTAAACGAGAGATGAGTTTTATCAAATGTACTTTGAAGAAAAGAGAATAAAATAGTGTTAATATTGAAAACTGTTTAAAAGTTAATTCAGTGATCGTTGGGTGGATCCGTGCTTCCAAAAGAGTTGAACGTAAGATCATGTGTTACATATATAACAGATGCACACCAACTATGGGAAGACTTGAAGCAACATTTTTCAGTTGAAAACACACTCAGAGTACATAAAATGAAAGCTCAACTTGCATCTTGCAGACAGGAAGGGCAGAGGGTCTTGTATTATTTTGGGTGGCTATCAGTTTATGGAAATAATTGCAGGTGTGCAAATTTATTCATGTATGCTCCTGTGGATCAGCAAATTTATTCATGTATGCTCCTGTGGATCAGCAAATTTATTCATGTATGCTCCTGTAAGATTTTGTAGATTTGAAGATTTATTTTATTAATTTTAAAAACAATTTTTTTTCTATTTTTGATGGGTAAACATAATTTTTCGCAGCTTTTGTGAAAAAATAACATTTTACGGTTTTATGGAAAATACAACTGTCTAGTTTTACAGGAAAAAAAATGTAATTTCAAAGTTCTTATGAGAAGACATAATTTTATTTTATTAGAGGAATATTTAATTTTAATTTTGCTACAGAAAATCACAATTTTTTATTGTCTTGGTGAAAATTAAAATTTATGCAATTATTAGATGAAATTTAAAATTATATTGAAATTAGTCGTCCATAGATATACCTATTTGGACATGTTATTGTTTGACATAAGACGTATTTTTTTTCTTGACTAATGTCTATTATGGACCGATTAATAAATGTTAAAGGAAAAATGTATCATTTGGATAAATCCAATTGGACATTTAGACGGACCATTTGACAGTTT
>NW_013621122.1:0-633 GCF_000695525.1 Brassica oleracea var. oleracea
AGAGAAAGGTGTAAGAGAGGAGACAATATATAGAGAGGTACAGAACGCCAAACATCTCAAGTTAAAATTTTCCTAGAATCAGTTATCTTTTTCCCGCCAAACGTCAAGATTAAGTTACACTTTACGGCTGAGTTACTTTAACATTTACGGCTGACTTAGTAAATGGGGTTTAGGGTTTAGGGTTGCCTATTTAGGGTTTAGGTTTGCTTTTTTGGGTTTTTAGGTTTGGAATTTGGATTTATGGTGCAAGAAATATTATAAAAACAAAAATTCATAATAAATAACACAATAATAGTTTATGAGTTTTGAATTATGCTCACACCTTATATATATATATATCAGTTAAGTTTATGAGTAATTGTAAGACAACATATACCTCAAGATCATGATTGATTCTAAACTCGTAAATTCAATAAAGAAGACACGTTCAGTTAATTATATATTCACTTCAAATTTATAATTGGAGTTTCAATTTAACATTTTAAAGTATAAACATTTAATTTTTTCGATTCTAGGGTATGTTTGAGGTATGGATGAGTTATATTATCGTAACGGCTGACTTATACTAATCGATACGACTGAGTGTTGAGTTTTGAATTATGCTCACACCTTATATATATATATCAGTTAAGT
>NW_013621122.1:870-945 GCF_000695525.1 Brassica oleracea var. oleracea
TTGAGTTTTGAATTATGCTCACACCTTATATATATATATATCAGTTAAGTTTATGAGTAATTGTAAGACAACATA
>NW_013621123.1:0-176 GCF_000695525.1 Brassica oleracea var. oleracea
TGTGCCTCGTAGATAGCGTAGGATCCACTTAACTGCTTTCCAATGTTTTTTTCTTGATTGGTGAGAAAGCGACTCACAACTCATACGGCATAGGCAATGTCGGGTCTGGTGCACACCATAGCATACATGAGACTACCCACTGCTGATGCATATGGGGTAGTCTTCATTTCCTCTTT
>NW_013621123.1:266-945 GCF_000695525.1 Brassica oleracea var. oleracea
TCCTTTCAACATATTGTTCTTGGGACAACCATAAAAGCTTCTTTGGCCTATCCCGAGTGATCTTCATTCCAAGAATCTGTCTCGCTTGCCCTAGATCTTTCATCGCAAAACACCTTCCCAAATCTTTCTTCAATACGACTATCTTGTTGCGATCTTGGCCCACAATTAACATATCGTCAACATAGAGCAATAATATGAGAAAGGCGCCGCTTTTGTACCTCTTTATGAAAACGCAATGTTCATTCTTGGTTTTCTTGAAGTTATGATCCACCATGAAGGAGTCAAACTTCTTGTACCATTGTCTTGGGGCTTGCTTGAGGCCATAAAAACTCTTCTTTAATCGGCACACCAATTCTTCTTTTCCTAGAACCTTGAATCCTTCAGGTTGCTCCATATAGATCTCCTCCTCGAGTTCACCATGTGGAAAGGCCGTCTTGACATCGAGTTGTTCAATCTCCAAGTCTAAAACCGCTGCTAGACCAAGAACCACTCTGATAGAGGACATCTTCACCACTGGAGAGAATATTTCTTCAAAATCTATGCATTTTTTCTGGTTGAACCCTTTCACAACCAATCGAGCTTTGTATCTTGGATTTTAGCTTCTTTCTTCATACTTCAACCTGTACACCCAATTGTTCTTCAAGGCTCTCTTTCTTTTTGGTAGCTTCATCAGCTCATA
>NW_013621124.1:0-945 GCF_000695525.1 Brassica oleracea var. oleracea
TACGAAATATAAGTAAATATACATTTAAATATATAAATATATAATATGGGAAATATAAGTATATGTAAATTTAAATTTGTAAATATATAATATACAAAAAAATAATAATAAGTAAGTACACAATTTAAAAAATGGAAATACTACATTAAACATTTATCTTAAAATGTAAAAATTAAATATATAATCTATACTAATAAAAGAGACCTTTTGAGGCTCCATAGAGCGTCCACATCAGCATAAAATCATTATTCGAAAAGAAGCCATGTGGCATCATTACTACTATTATTACCTTATTACATTAAATCACATTATTACCATTTAAATATATAAATATACAATATACGAAATATAAGTAAATATACATTTAAATATATAAATATATAATATGGGAAATATAAGTATATGTAAATTTAAATTTGTAAATATATAATATACAAAAAAATAATAATAAGTAAGTACACAATTTAAAAAATGGAAATACTACATTAAACATTTATCTTAAAATGTAAAAATTAAATATATAATCTATACTAATAAAAGAGACCTTTTGAGGCTCCATAGAGCGTCCACATCAGCGAAAAAAAATTCTCCCGAAAAATGACACGTGGCATAAAATATAGTTTTACATTTTAATATTACTAATTTTTGAAAATTATAAATAATACGTAAACATACAGCATACAAAATAGATAAACTACATTAAACATATGTAAGATTACCTTTTTTCACTTAAAAAAAGACGGCTTATCTCTATAATGTAACATTACCTTTTTATAAAAAAAAAACAAAAAACATTATATAAAATTTCTAAAATAATATATATATGTAAACATACAACATAAAAAATAGAAATACTACACTAACCATATGTAAGATTACCATTTTATATTTTTTTTAAAAAAAAATAATATGTAAACAGACAACATAAAAAATGGAAAAACTACA
>NW_013621125.1:0-944 GCF_000695525.1 Brassica oleracea var. oleracea
AGAGAACCACCAAGCAACGATGCCGTCGTTTGTCAAGCCGTCCTCGAGATTGCCGCCTCCATTCCAACTCGACATGACCGTTACACCCATTGAACCGAAACCCCATATAGAAATAGCGGACCGAAAGGCGGCTAACTCTCCGGAAGATCAACCACAGTAGAACGAGCGGTCCGGTCCGGCTAACTCTTCGCATAATTCTTCGCATATAAGAGAACATTGTTTTGTTTAAAATAAGTGAAATCTTGATACATTAAAACAAAAATAATCCCTGGCATTTAATTTCTATAATTCTACGATAAAAGCTAGAAGATATGGAAGATGTAACGCATTAGGTCTTCTCAAAACTGTGTGGACTTCATACCATTTTTGAGATTACGTCGTAAAGACACAGACAAATCACAAATGGATATGGATTCGAATAGATCAGATGAAAAATGATAAATATAAAAATATAGAGTGTAAACTGTACAGAACATAAACTAGAGGTTTTAAGGTATTTCCCCATATCGATCCCTATATATGTTTTTTTTTCAAATTTAGTTTCCAGCGCAATGAATATTCAAGGGTTTTTCATTTCATCAAAGCGCATTTAAAATTTAACTAAATTTGCAAATTCATAAAGTTGGAGAGTAAACACCTTCCTCGCATTTTCTTTGGTTCAGGATGTTCCAATTCACTCTGGACTCTCAATCCATCTTAAGCTCAATATATCAAGTTTTTTCACTCTTTTGCTTCACTATGTTGTTAATATGAGTCCTCGATCAACTTGGAAGTATTAACTAACATGTCTCTGTACAAAATATTTATTTTTGTCGAACACATAACATATGAAGTGTCAATCTTGGCCAAAAATATAAAATAAACAAAATTAAGTTGGTGAAAGTCGATTATTCATTTTAATCTTTTATCAAAAAAAAAAAAAAAAAAAAAAAAAAAAAAAAAAA
>NW_013621126.1:0-944 GCF_000695525.1 Brassica oleracea var. oleracea
CCGCTCATCGGAACCAAGATCAGGTCCATTTACCACATTTTAAAATAACTAGATTTTAAACTCGCGATTCTGTATTAATAATTTAGTTTAATTTTATAATAATTTTTAAACTAATATGATTCATTTATTTTATTTTTTATGTTTATTTATAACTATATCCTCTTATTAGTAATTTTTATTTATAAATATAACAATTAAGTTTATAAACATATTCATAATTTTTCAAAAATATTAATTTGTATTTTAAAATATCATATAAATTTCTCGATGCATGTAATTGTTAATACATTATAATATTTTAACTTACATTTTACATATATTTTATTTGAATAACATAAATGATTGAATTATCTGCATAATATCTCATTTTTCTTTGTAGTCCGAAAAACTTTTCAATTAATGTGTGGTTGTTATGTATATGTGATAGTATAGTATTTAAATTTAAAATTTAATCACAATAAATGTTTTGATGACTTTAGTTAATATTAAAGTCTTCGTAAGATCATATAAAAATTAAAGTAAATATAATAAATTTAACAAATGTTATGTAACATTTAATTTATTTAATTAAAAGTGTTAAGAATCTAAAGTATTAGATTTACTACTACTAGATCAAATTAATTATTTGTTTAGTATTTAAGCTTGTATGATCGTATAATGGATTACTATATTATAATTTATTTTTTGAATGAGAATATTATTTTTGTACAATAGTTAATATTTGTTTTTTTCAAGTTGGCATGGAATTTTTTAAGATCCTTTGAAAACTATTACTAAATTTTGATAATTGATTTTTTTAGTTTCTAAATGCTAACAATGGGATACCAAACATCTTAGATAGCGTATTCATTTTAATTTGAGATTTTATTCTAAATGTTCCAAATTTGTATGTTGTTTGTTTGTTGATTATAATACTTAGATAGTATATTTATATTGATAAATTC
>NW_013621127.1:0-944 GCF_000695525.1 Brassica oleracea var. oleracea
ATCCTGACTAGACTAGACAGACTTATCGAGAGTGTTTGCGAAAAAATCACTGTATTTGAGTTGGTGGCATTTTTAAGCCTTGAACCACTCATAGTTAATATCTGTCGGGTTTACTTTACCAGAAGGTGAACATGATGTCTTGAACCAACCGGTGTTTTATGTAAACCGAGACAACAGGCATAACGCAGCTTCATTTTCTCGTAGAACTTAGTTCTCTATTGTGTTTCTTGTGGCCCTGAACTATTCATGGTTTTCATGAGTGAACTTAGAGAATATAACATTGCATTCATTCTCCTAGAAACGGTCCCATTTCACACTCATTAGATGATTGCCATGAAAAGTATTGAGTAATACTCCGCTTAGAAGCTATGGAATCATTAAAAGCCTATGCTTATCCTTCACACATTTGTTAGCACTTTTATCATCTTAGGAGCTGGGAATAGACTACTTTGTCTCAAGTGCTTTGGTTAGATTCTGTTTGATTTTGTTTTCCCTTTGAACCTACGTCTTGGGATCTCCAATCATGATAGGTAGGGTTGCAATCAAGCATCCTCATTCGTTATAGGCTTTAAACCCATTCCTTTTGATGATTTAGCAACAACATCTCGTGGCAAACCTTTAGTAAATGGATCCGCTAGGTTGTCAGCCGATTTGATGTAGTCAATTGTGATTACACCAGTTGAGATAAGTTGTCTAATGGTTTTATGTCGTCTTCTGATGTGACGAGATTTTCCATTGTAGAGATTATTCTGAGCCCGAGCTATTGCTGATTGACTATCACAATGTATGTGTATAGCTGGCACAGGTTTCTCCCACATAGGAATATCTTCCAAAAAATTTCGTCATTTGGCTTCTTCTGCTGCTTTGTCTAAGGCTATGAACTCAGATTCTATGGTAGATCTGGCTAACACTCTTTGTTTGGTAGATTTCCATGATATTGCTGC
>NW_013621128.1:0-944 GCF_000695525.1 Brassica oleracea var. oleracea
ATAATTTTATTTTATTTTTGATATTTGGATTTTATGTAGAACTGTACTTCTATAGTGCAGATTGATATGACTTTGAAATCCCAAATCAACATATCTTTCAATCTCTCAAGCTCCCAATAACACATGTAACTGTATCAATTTTTCCATTCATAGACCAGATACTGTTTCATAGTTGGGCTTTGAATTCAATATGCGAACGGATTGACCTAGAGATTTGTATAGTTGTTTAACTTATTATTTCCTTGAATTTCAGAATTTCTTAGGTGATGTCGATATTGGAGATCGTGGTTCATACGATTTGTTGTTCAACCTACCAATGTAACCGAGTGTGTTTTCTTCAAGGTATCTTTATTATATTTATTTCCTTTATTTGTTGCTTATCTCTTATTCCGTCAATGAATCGATTCTGATATAACTGATTGAATCTTTCAGGACTCTCGCGATCTCCTTTTTGCGTTCTTAAAGTGTAGAATGTAAAAAGAAGAAAAGAAACCTGACTTGAAGTGTAGAATGTAAGAGTCAAGATATCCTGCTGAAGGTGGTATCGTTATGGGTAAAAGTCAAAAAGCTGGAAGGCAGAGAGGCTGTTGTTTGGCTTGTTGAGTACAAAAAGAAGTGTAAACTCGTTTTGTCAGCAGTTGTTCCTCCTGTTCAGGTGCTTACACTTCGCCGGATGGAAGCGTTTCGAGTTGCAGAAGTGAATGCTGAATCAGGAGAAATCTTCCCCGATGAGACACCACTTTCAATGACTGAGAAGAGATTCAACGAGGCCAAATTTGTCCATTCCGTTATCTACAGTGTTGCTGATGACATGAAGATGAATTTGAAGGTAAAACTCAATATTAGTTATATCTGATTTCGGAAAATGGTTATTAAGAGAAACAATTTCGTTTGTAAGATGCTTATAAGCTTGCTGATTGGCCTTCATATGAGGAGTTGAAGAT
>NW_013621129.1:0-944 GCF_000695525.1 Brassica oleracea var. oleracea
ATGAACACGGCGAGGTCGTTAGATATAAAACACGGCTTGTTGCACAAAGATTCTCACAGAGACCAGGCATAGATTATGAGGAGACATACTCCCCTGTGGTGGATGCTACTACTTTTAGACTCTTGATAAGTCTGGCTATAAGAGAGAAATTAGACTTGCGGCTAATGGATGTTGTAACTGCATACTTATATGGGCCACAGGATAATGAGATTTATATGAAAGTACCAGAGGGTATAGAATTGAAAAACAAATCAAGTACTCGAGAACAACACTGTATAAAGTTGAATAAGTCACTTTATGGATTGAAACAATCAGGCCGAATGTGGTACAATAGGTTAAGTGAGTACTTAGAGAGGGAAGGATATAAGAATGATCCGATCAGCCCTTGTATATTTATAAAGAAATTCAGCCAGGGCTTTGTGATTATAGCAGTGTATCTGGTTAATTTATACAGATGATAACCGAAGAACAGAGGGAGTAATACGTGTTGTACTTTTTTTCTTCACCATGGTTTTGTCCCACTGGGTTTTCCTGGTAAGGTTTTAATGAGGCAACATCTAAAGCGTGTTACAATCCCTGTATGGTTATGGCATCCAAGGGAGAGTGTTATAAATCATATTGTGGATGTCTATAACCGGCCCGGTTCATAACCAACCCAATGCTAGAGAGAGAGAGAGTCGACCATAAGGAGAGAGAGAGAGAATCGGCATCTTGCATTTTCCTTATTAGATTATGATTTGTACTCTTTCCATATTTGTATTTTATTTTTTTAGTTTTTCCATTATTTTATGACGGTGTAAATCCCTATACATAAATGGCTCCTTATCTTTATCAATAATACATAAACATAGATTATATTCTCTAGTTTCATAGCATCGCTAACATTGTGATATAAGAGGCCCACTTTCCTAATTGTATTTGTGTGTCAATCATAATTAACATTG
>NW_013621130.1:0-584 GCF_000695525.1 Brassica oleracea var. oleracea
CATACCGACGAAACAAGTCCTCAGAAATTCATTTTTCCTCGGAAATCCCTCGGAAATTTCAAACGGAATTCCGAGGAAATGAATTTCCGAGAAAACTCCGAGGACCACCAGTTCGTCGTAAAGGTCCTCGGAATATACCGAGGGAGAACTTCCTCGGGATATTTCAATGGACTTTCCGATGGTCCAATCCTCGGAAGTTCCGACGAAAAGTTCCTCGGAACTTTCATCCGAAATTTCCGAGGAACAAAGCCCTAGGAAAATTCCGAGGAATGAGTCCCTCGGTATATTCCGAGGAAGGATTCCTTCGGTATATTCCGAGGAAATGTTCGTCGGAAATTTCCGAGGGTTTATTTCCTCGGAATTTCAAAAAAAATATTTTTTTTTTAAAAAAATAAAATTTTTGAAATTTAAATTCGAAAATATAAAATTAAAATTAAAATTGAAAACATATTAGATAATATTCAAAGTTGTACAAATAAAAATAAAACATTCCGAATTTTTGAAAAAAAAAAAATAACGGTCTTGCACGTTCGGGAGCACCTCGTTCGGGTACATCCTCTGCATCATCTCAATCATTTGCTGGT
>NW_013621130.1:630-944 GCF_000695525.1 Brassica oleracea var. oleracea
GTATTCCGTCGCAAATGTCCGACGACCTTGGTGTCCGTCGGAACCTCCGTCGGAATTCGGTGTGTTTTCTTGTAGTGTCTGGATCAACAAAGGGTGGTGGTGCAGAAGAAGGAGGAACCGACCTGGTGCGACGACCCAAACCGACCAAACGTCACTTCTTCTTTGGAACCGACTGAAATAGAAAATAGCCAAATTTAAATAATATAAAAAGATGATAAAATAAAAATCAAGAGATAAATGAATTGAACTTTAAAAAAAGAACTTACCGATTCAACGGTTTCGTTGATTCGAAACCGGGACAAGTTGGTCGAAGC
>NW_013621131.1:0-159 GCF_000695525.1 Brassica oleracea var. oleracea
GGGAGTATTATGAAGTTTTACTAAATTAATTGATAAAAAAGTTATAAAGATTCTTATATGCCATGAAAAAGAGTTTAACATACATTAATACAAATGTAGAATGTGGTTAGAAATTTTAAAACAACACTAAATATTATAGGTTTCAATATATAAAGCATT
>NW_013621131.1:231-944 GCF_000695525.1 Brassica oleracea var. oleracea
TTGCATCCTGCATAACATATAATGATGTTCAAAGAGGTTTGGAGTCTTTGTTGTCTCCGTTTTTTAAGAAAATAGCGATTTTATAGTTAATTATTCCACCGATTTCGAGAGTATTATGAAGTTTTAATAAATTAATCGATACAAAAATTATAACGATTCTCATATACCATGAAAGAGAGTTTAACATACATTAATTCAAATTCATAATGTGGTTAGAAATTTTAAAACAACACTAAACAATATAGGTTTCAATATATAAAGCATTACCAAAAACTCAATATTTTCGTAGGGGTTAACACATAGATTTTGATAAATTTTCGAAAAATATGACAATATTGTTTGAATGCATAGTTGCATCCTGCACTAACATATAATGACGTTCAAAGAGGTTTGGAGCCTTTTCTTGTCTCCGTTTTTCAAGAAAATAGCGATTTATAGTGGTTACCCCACCGATTTTGGGAGTACTATGAAGTATTACTAAATTAATTGTTAAAAAAGTTATAACGATTCTCATATACCTTGAAAGAGAGTTTAACATACATTAATATTTAACATACATTAATAAAAAATTTAGAATGTGGTTAGAAATTTTAAAACAACACTAAAGATTATGGGTTTCAATATATAAAGCATTTACCAAAAACTCAATATTTTCGTAGGGGTTTTCACATAGATTTTGAGAAAATTTCGAAAAATATGATAATATTGTTTTT
>NW_013621132.1:0-943 GCF_000695525.1 Brassica oleracea var. oleracea
ATCGGACCCGGACCGCATCTCAGAGGCAGAGCGCACTCCTCATACTGTTGATCGGCTGAGAAGCACGATGGTACCGTCACTGCAAAAACTGAGAAGGACAAAGCAAAGAAGAAAGACGTTGTCTTCATGATTAACAAACACGATTATGTTTGCTTTATCAAAGTTTACAGTAAGATTTTCAGTCTCAGAACTCAGAGTCAAAGAATTACAGAATTTTACCAAGTTAATGAGAAGCTTGGTCTGTCCTACTTTTTAATATTATCATACATATATGTATTAATGTTTTGTTTAATATGTACAGAAAATGACAAATTTGTTATACAACAGCCAATTCTTTTTAAAATAGTAAATGAATTCATCCACTATTCTTGAGGCTTTGACAGTTTCAACCAAAACAATGTACAGTGTTTACCTCAAAACTCGAAAGTTCTTGAATGCAAGTCGTGAATTATATTTGTTGGTCTTTTATGAAACTAAGGATGAAGTACTTTATTATTTTCATGGAAGACGGCCCTTGGAACTCGGCAAAGAGAAGTATGGACCTTTGTAGATTAGTTGGTGGTGGACTCTGCGACCTTGCACTGTCTCCAGATCTCATTAGAAATCTGAAGAAATTTGTTGTATCATTTGCCAATAAAACCAGAAAAAAGATACCATAGAGCGGGATGGCTAATGAGACTGCTGATATATTATAAATGGATCACTTGGGGGTGTCTAGAAATGTCTAAAGAAGTCAGAAAAAAAAAATCAATAAACATGAGGAATCCCAGATGAGAGTTGATAGGTTTAGAAGAGAGAGAAAAGACAACAGTCTGGTGACAAAATGGGTCGACATGGAATGTGGATAGTATATTACATTTCAAGAATAAACTTTTAACTGCTCGGTACGGTAATAGGTTCAAGGAGGTTTATTTCTTCGGCATAAACCGAGATATCCTCAGAA
>NW_013621133.1:0-943 GCF_000695525.1 Brassica oleracea var. oleracea
TTTTTTTTTTTTTTTTTTGATATCCGTGGAGATCCGGCGACCGAGGTTAACCGACTAATCCCACGAGTCCCGCAGCAGCCACGTGATTTCTACCCCAGAAAATAGCAGGGTTAAAGTCCGGGTGGCCAGTGGGAATCGAACCCGGGACCGTATTGGAGCCGAAACTCTCTCAAGTACCACTAGGCCGCTGGTTAATATTAATGTTTATTGCGAGCCCCAACTTGATTAAGTTAAAATATATGTAATTCCAAGACCGGTTCTGGTTCGGTTAATATGTCCAGCCTGTGGGTTAACCAAACATACCTGCCTATCGAATCTCCCTGGTCGGACCAAAGCAGCGTCTAAAATCTCTGGCCTGTTCGTTGCAGCTATCACGAGCACTCCGGTATTCCCCGCAAACCCGTCCATTTCAGTTAAAATCTGGTTTAGCGTCTGCTCACGTTCGTCGTTTCCTCCTCCTAAACCGGTTCCCCTTATTCTCCCAACAGCATCAATCTCATCAATGAACACTAAACAGGGTGAGTTAGCCTTTGCCTTGTGGAACAAGTCTCTAACCCTAGATGCTCCTACACCAACAAACATCTCTATGAACTCCGAACCGGACAGTGAGAAAAACGGAACTCCAGCTTCTCCGGCTATGGCCTTGGCCAGGAGAGTCTTTCCGGTTCCCGGCGGTCCTGTCAACAAGACACCTTTTGGGATTTTAGCACCCAAGGCTGAGAATTTCTCAGGTGTTTTCAAGAATTCTACTATCTCTTCGAAGTCTTGCTTGGCTTCGTCTACTCCTGCAACGTCGTCGAATGTTATCCCTGTGTTTGGTTCCATCTGAAACTTAGCTTTGCTTCTGTTGCAAGAAAACATACATGAAAGGCTTAAACTTAGGGTTTAAATGTTTAACTAGGATAAGATCCGCGCCTTGCGCAGAATTAAGTTATTATTTTTA
>NW_013621134.1:0-943 GCF_000695525.1 Brassica oleracea var. oleracea
TTTATCTCTTAAGGTCTAATGTATATCCTAGATAAATACTATCTTTAATAGTTGCTTCATCAAGGCACCTATGAGAGATGCACTAGATTAAATCGGTTCCCTGGACAGGATACCAATGTATCAGACGGAGATGATGAACTCGTAAATCAGAAAGAGCTGATAAAAATTATTTTATTGTTAGCTGAACCCGAATTGGATTGCCTACATACACAAAAATGGGATCAATCCTTGTTGTAGTTTACTTTATTACAAAGTATTAGGTTCTTATGGAACCATGTGTTTTTTCTGTAGTAGTAATGATACTTGCGTAAGTTGATGGAGTTAGGTTCTTATGGAACCATGTGTTTTTTCTTTAGTAGTAATGATACTTGCGTAAGTTAATGGAGTTTCAAGATCATTCCACAGGTTTTCCGTCCATTTCCATCAGTTCGTAGACGTCGGGTGTGTAACTCGTATTTCTTGGTATGGTCCTTCCCAATTCACACCAAGTTTTCAAGCTCGTTTTTCTCTCGCTTTTCCAACAGCACATCGTAAAACCAGATCTCATTCAGCGAATGTCCTAGTTTGGATCTGTTCTTGGGCTTTCTGAGTCCATAAGAGATCCATTTTGAACACCATAAGCGGTTTTGGTACATGCCACTTCATTGGACTTGGTTTGTCGTCAAATTAAGGATACTTGCAATCGGGTGGGCTAGGGAACCTCTAATTTATAGATGGAATAACTTTCTGGTCCGGGCATATTTTGAGGTCTTTCCAGTTGGCCTTGAACCATTGTTGTGTAGAATTTGGACCAATTTGTTTCATGATCAAAGTCCTCCTGGTTGGAGAGATAAGGCGTTTTGAATTACATATATCTTTATTGATTTTTTTAGCTATCTTCAGGTTCATGCTTTCTTCTCTATATCTACTGATCCTTTTCTTCATGATTGATGATGACGATGAC
>NW_013621135.1:0-943 GCF_000695525.1 Brassica oleracea var. oleracea
TTTTTTTTTGGATATTAACCCGTTCCTAACTTTGTTATCTGAACCGAAAATAGTAATAACAGACCAAATTTACCAAATAACTGAACGGTTCTTGAATCTCTAAAATCAAAAAGACCGAAAAACAAAATATTTGAACCAAAACCGAACCGAAAACCGAGCAGTTTTGTTCCGAAGTTTTGTTCCGCTCATAACCGCTCTATTTGTCTTGCCTTTTTAGCTAGCGCATCTAGTGGAGATGGAGGTGAAACATAGATGCAACCAGGTACTAGAGCTTGGCTTTCCACTCGGTGGACTCGCTAAGCTTTTTGCTCAGGAGTGGGAAGGTGATGTAACAGTTGTAATGCCTGCTACTCTTGCTCAGGTTCTTATCCATAACCTCTGACATGTTCAGTTTAGTCTTGCTAGATTCTTATTGCGTTGTCTGTCTTGTGCAGTACTCAAAGATCATACAGAACCCTACACACGTGGAGCTACAAAAAGCAGCTAACCAAGGAAGGAGATGCACATGGGAGAAGCTCTCAGCCATCAAAGCGAACTGCGGGATCGAGCTCGCGCTTGACGAGTGCGTAGCCATTCTCAACCACATGCGGAGGCTCAAGAGAAGCGCCGAGAGAGCCTCCTCAGCTTCCTCGTCTCATCACGGATTAGCTTCAACGACAAGATTCAATGCTTCTAGAAGAATCCCGTCTTGGAACGTCATCGCTAGAGAGAACTCAACCGGCTCACTGGACGACCTCGTCGCTGACGGTAATACTAATAATCTCCACGCGGGGAGGAACTTAAGCGACAGCGAAACTGAGAGCGTGGAGATGAGTTCTTGGACGAGGACTGGTGGGCCTTTGATGAGAACAGCTTCTGCTAATAGGTTCACTGACTTTGTCCATGGTCTTGACGTGGACATTGCGTTGACAAGAGGGTTTACTAGCAGCCCTAACTCTCCGGC
>NW_013621136.1:0-943 GCF_000695525.1 Brassica oleracea var. oleracea
ATATCTTAAGATGATATATGTCTGGACTCATGATCCGTATCAGTCTGTGGTGGGAATATCTATGATCACTTATATGGCCTGATATAATTACCATGGCCTGATGCAGGTTCATTCTTTTATAACTCATGGTGTCCCCAAGCATATGGACTTTTAGAATTTGAACCTTATAGGTAATGGTCTTTATATCAAATTCAACCAATATGTAATATGGTTGTGGACCATGTTTCACGGATTTTAGTATCGTCATGTATCATGGGATTTGTCCTCACTCCCCCTCATGAACATACTCAAATTCGTGGTGCTTGGGACAGTAAATTCCCTTGTGCATAGATATATTGCACACACGCTAGATCTTATGGGATAACATTTGTGTCCTTTTAAATATTTGCATCATAATCCGAATGGCTAAGTATGGTAATGCCATCTAAGTGATAAATTTTGTGGGTTAATCAAACAGGATTACCCTGGCTATTCCTAATATCATATTGATCACTAGATCAATAGAGAATGTAGTTTCGACCACTTAGGCGATTTTAATTTAGGCACTCTTATTCCTTTTTGTCCATTGTTGGAAACCATTTTTTTCTTCTTAATTCAATGGACCTTATAGGGTGAATATAATGCCATTTAGGCAAAGCCTTGGTCGAGCTTCTTTTCCTTTCTTTCAAGGAATGTCCAGTTGAGTTCAAGAGTATTTTATAACTGAGCCTGGATGGCAGAGCATGTCGTGCCATTTGTCAAAGGCTTCTTTGAACTCTTTGGAAAAGTGAGTTGGGGTATTAATCCTCAATCATATTTATCTTGGCACAATAAAGGCATATAGATATAGTTTCTTATCAAACAACAGTTTGAATAAGATAATGATGAACTCAACGTAATTCATTTTATTAATGAAATCGTGTATAAAGCAAAGTATCAAAGCAATTCATGAAACATAAACTCA
>NW_013621137.1:0-943 GCF_000695525.1 Brassica oleracea var. oleracea
CATTGGAGTTTATTATTGTATATGAGAGATCCAAAGATAAGAAAAAGACTACTGAAGTCCATTATTTCATTGATTTGTAAATGTGTAAACACATTGTTAGCACATTTAATACATCTTGAAAAACATTATTACTGATTTTACAAAAAATTCACAACTAAAAGAGTAGACATGCAATTCACAAAACAGACCACAAACAAAACTATTATAGATCATTCCTCTACAAAGACAAGCTTGGATTCCACTTGAGTAGACAAGACCAGACGACTTTTAAGAAGTCCAGACGACTTCTAAGAAGTCCAGACGACAGTTCAGACGACTTTGTCAGAAGACTTTTAGGAAGTTCAGACGACTTCCAGACGACTTTACAGGAAGTCCAGACGACTTTTAGGAAGTCCAGACGACTTTCACTAGTTACCATTTTTTTGCTCGAGTGCATTGAAGTTTTCCTTGATAGTGTGAGGTTGATGTTGATGGAATAATGAATTTTATAGGGACTTTCTTGATGTAAAACTATACATTTTTTTTTTGTTTAATGTGGTATTTCTATTTTTATATAATTTACTACCATTTTAAGATAGATGTACATTTTAAGATAGATGTTTAAATCTTAACGTACTTTTTCCATTTTTTAAAATGTTTATTTCCATTTCTTATATTTTTTATTTACGTAATATCTATATTTTATATTTTAAAATAGATATTTAAATCTTAATGTACTTTTTCCATTTTTTTTTAAATGTGTATTTACTTATATTATATTTTTTACATTTTAAGATAGATGTTTAATGCTTAATGAACTTTTTCCATTTTTAAAAAAAAAATTGTGTATTTACTTATTATTACATATATAATTCATTTATTATATATTTTCATCATTTACTTATTATTTATTTTTCTATATATGTATTTCCATTTCTTGTACTTTTTATTTACTTAATATCTC
>NW_013621138.1:0-345 GCF_000695525.1 Brassica oleracea var. oleracea
CACACACTCGACACAATTATCCCTAGGAAAGACCTAAGGGACAAGACACCAACCCAAAACTAAACAATATATAGGAGTCTATGACAATATGAACCAATACTCGTAGTCCAGCCTATATGGCATAGGACCCGTAGTATCAACATCACAACCAGGAGATCGGCCTATATGGCCAAGATCCCTAAACAACAACATTATCACTAAACAACTCAACCAGTTAGTCACTCCCTTACCACGAGATGACTAACCTTAATCAACAAGATTAATTAAACGAACAAGCATTTACTTAAATCTACTCAATCAATCTACTCAATCAAACCGTTACCCAGATAGTTTGGCCTCATGCTA
>NW_013621138.1:383-712 GCF_000695525.1 Brassica oleracea var. oleracea
AAGATAACGGGAACCTGCACTCAACCATATCAACACGCAAGAATATAAACCATGATGCATCCTAGTCCTAGTCAGGTTATTATCTCAGTCTTAATTCCATTTCATCTCAGCTAGCCCGTGCTACACTGAGTCCGGTTTAATAAATAACCCCAGGGACTCTACCATGCAAGAATGTGAGCATTCTACTCTATATGAATACTCGATCTTCCCTAAGTTCCAAGTGGAACTCACAAAACTACCGTAAATTCACACAAAACCAACTCACAGTGTTCTAGGCGAGAAGTAGCTGGTTGATCGGAGAGGACTTGGCCAAAACCCGAGATGAACGT
>NW_013621138.1:732-943 GCF_000695525.1 Brassica oleracea var. oleracea
CCTCGACAAACTGATCTGGACTCGGACAGAACCTCCTTTAGCTTCTGGACAGTTCTTCGGACTTCCCGGCGGAGTATCGAGCAGAACTTCGACTGATCTGAACTAACTCCGGACGGCATCTCCACCTGATCATCAAAGAAACTGAGTGGCCTGGACGAATTCAATTGGACAGAACCGTCCCTAGGCGCTGACTCGAAATCAGTAGAGAACT
>NW_013621139.1:0-943 GCF_000695525.1 Brassica oleracea var. oleracea
CAAGACATGCTATCAATTCAATACATTTCTAATAAGCAAACAAGCCATACGGCCAAAGTATACACTAAAATAAGAATTCTCCATGAGTAACATTTCAATTATGTTGTTTTAAAGTCTCTAAATAGTTTGAACTTAAAAATAGCAAGAGATTTTGTTGTCTCTTTGTTAATGATCTTTTTTGGTCCTAAGTTGTAGTTACAACATAGTCCTCATGTATTTAAGTTCAATATCTTCACAAAATTTAAAGGGGAATTATTGTTAGGAATTTTGAATAAGATAGAGTGAGAAATGAATCATACATATTGTTGTGTGGACGGTTAATGGTCTTACTTGGAAAAGTATACACTAAAATAAGAACTCTCCATGAGTAAAATCCTCGAGGACAAGGGGGAAGAGGGGATGGATGAAATCCCTCTCTGACCTGCTTTGGTAAGAAGACATCTGCAAGACTGCAAAGATACTACATGAATGTTTCTCACTGATTGTAATGACTTGCTTGTAAGGAAAGGCGAGATTCATTTGTATTTTTTTGGTTGAAAAGTATATTACACAAGTAAATGCTGCTTTTGAAACAGTCAAGGCGGTCATAATCTCTGCTTTAGCTATGAAACAGTTTTGGTAGACTTGGTTTTGGGGGATTTATGGGTCTTGGAGAGAGTTTGGAGTTAATATCTAGACTTAACTCATTGGGTTAGTTTTTCTCCTCAATTCTATCATTTAGTTTTCTTTACCCGTTACACTAAAAATATCATACAAGTATGTTACCTTTTTTGATACAAGGTTGAAAATGATACCTAAACCGTAATGATAGATACTCTTTAAAATAAGTTTGTGATAGTGTAACATAAAGAAACTAATCCAACTCCAAGAAAATCAATGAAAGTAAAGATTATTACACAGATAAGTAGTAGATGGAAACAGCAAACATTATTACACAAATAAG
>NW_013621140.1:0-943 GCF_000695525.1 Brassica oleracea var. oleracea
AGAGCCTACACATGTGTACATTCCTGTATGATCCAGAGCCTACACAGAGTGTATATTTTTTACCATGGAGAGATTGTTTGTGTGAGGAGTCCAGATGGTAATAAGTCGTGGCTGAGATAGAATATGGCTGAGCATTGAAGATACTTCAGAAAGGAGTATTGATGGAGAGGCAGACCAGTGTTTGATCAGCCATCCACCAGGCTGAATCTCCTCATGAATTGCAAGAACCAGTTGACTTAAACGCAGACCGTTTGGTTATTGAGTTCCTGGTTCAAAAGATTTACAAGAGGCAGGGGAGAAGAGATCAAGGGAGGAACCAGTAAGCTTAAGCGCAGCTGTTAGGGTGATGCGCTCCTGGTTTCAAGACTCAGTGTTGCTCACTTCCAAGCTTGGTCCTTCACTCATTTTCTCCGGATCAAGCTTGAGGAGGGGTAATGGTGAGCAATCCTGAAGGTCCAATTCATCTGTTGCCTCAGTTACCTCTAAAGGCATTGGAGCAGAGACCAAGGGTGGATCAGTTATCTTAAGCGCAGGTGTTGGTATTGTTGTGCTCCTGGTTTAGGTTCAGTATTGCTCACTTTCCAAGATTGGTCCTTCACTTATACTCTTTGGAGCAAGCTTGAGGAGGGGTAATGGTGAGCATCATTCCTGAAGGTTCAAGTCGTCCATTGCCTCACCAGAGATCAGAAGTGGAGTTGAAGTGGAGTTCACCAGCCATCTAGAACCCACTACAAAGAAACATCAACATGGACAGCAACAACTTGGTGTTAGAACAGATGGCCATCATAGACTACTTGACAAGAAAATCATGTGGAGCTGAGTGGAATGCTATGGATCAGCCCAAGGCGTGGAGTTAGAACAATTACCTTCTGGTTGGGAAGTTATGGATCAACTATTATATAGAGTTAGAGCAGTTACCTTCAGTTGGAACAATACCTTCTGG
>NW_013621141.1:0-942 GCF_000695525.1 Brassica oleracea var. oleracea
AACAAGTAAAGTAACCTTCCGGGGGACTACTAGCGCGCTCTCCTCGATGAGGAACCCTGAACTCCACCGCGTCAAAAATATGGTAGAAGGACCGTATGACCTCGAGGAATTCACTAGTACTCCTACTTGGTGCACCTTCCTCCACCGGGTGATGGTTCATGACCGAGAACGATTTTTCTTTGGGATGCGTGATCGAACCGTAACACGCCACCCACCATGCCTCGTTCTTGGCCGGGTCTACCGAATGAGGAACGAATTCCATCTTTGGCACACAGAGCTCTTCAGAAACATTCGCGGGCAAGGACCTTTTTTTCGAACTCCTCTTCTTACTCGACATATTGTGTTTTTCTTTTTTTTTATCAAGAAGGAAATGATAGAGAGAAAGAGAAAGAGGAAAGAATTTTTCAAGAAACCTCTCTATGAGAATGAGTAAGTGTAAAGATTGTGAAGAAATTACCTCCCTCCTTATAGGCATGAGAAATTACTATTTACTTACGGATTTTCGGACACGAACTTCGCCCAAATAAACCAATCTCGTCCGAACTCGCCATACCGCACGTTGGGATCTCACTAGAAATCCACGATCCTAACGAGCTGGGGGGCTAACTGTTGGGGTCGAAAACGGTTACGACGAAGTTAACGTCCAAATCCCCGAAGAAGAAAAATGAAAAAACTTCTTCGACAAATACTTTTTCGAAATAGATTCTTCCTTACGAAAAGCTTTGCGGAGGAAACATGAGACATCGTACAAGAACTCGAAAAGGGTCGCTACACAGCGACCGAACGCGTGTTCCGCTCGGTCGCTGCGTAGCGACCGAGCGTTCGTCTGCTCGGTTGCTACGTAGCGACCGAGCTCGAGCCAAAGCTAGGCCACTACGTAGCGACCGAGCGTTCTGTCGCTACGTAGCGACCGAGCTCTTCCAAAACGTCGATACGACATTA
>NW_013621142.1:0-942 GCF_000695525.1 Brassica oleracea var. oleracea
CTTGTAGGATTTTACAATTAGTTTTTGTTTAACATTTTTTCTTAAAATTTAATATTTATCTTTTATAATTCTCCATCTTTAGTATCTCTTAAAACAAACATTATAATAAATAATAATAATAGGACTATTAAATAATATTTATAATTAAAAAAAAATCGCTTTTTATTTTATTTTAGTATATATATTTTTGATTATGAGAAAGTTTAAAACATATCACATTTACAAATATAACGAACATTGTCACAATCATGTAAATTAGCAACTTTGAGGAACCAAACTTTTTTTATGGTTATTAAAAATTGTTAATTAACATGATTGTGACACATATCAGTTATATATTTAAAAATGTGATATGCGTTAAACTATCTCATAATAAAAATATATACTAAAATAATGAAAATGATTTTTCTTAAAAAATATCAATTTTTTTAAAACCATTTAATATTAAAAATATTAATAATAGTTACTACTAAATATTAAAAAAAATTAAATGGTTTTCAATTTTTTTAAGGATTTTGTAAATAGAAAATTTCTAAAATAATTACTACTAAATATTAAAAAAAATTACTATTAAATAATTTTTAAAAGTAGTTTTTATCAAAATTCGTTTTTATTATCTTATTATATATATGTTTAATCATTATATATTTAAACACATGTCACAATATTATAAAGAAAATTATTATCAAATAGTTTTTGGCAATTATCTTTTGATTAGGATTTTAAAAAAGGAAAATTACTATTAAATAATATTTTAATTACTTTTTAATAAAAAAATTTTTTGTTAATATCTTAGTATATATATTTTTAATTATGGGATAGATTAACACATGTCACAATCTTAAGATATATAATTGTCATGTGTCGCGATCAATTAAATGGTTTTCAAATAATCACTACTAAATATTAAAAAAAATTACTATTAAATAATTTTTAAAAGTA
>NW_013621143.1:0-942 GCF_000695525.1 Brassica oleracea var. oleracea
GGTACAGTTTGCATTATCGAACATCAATAACTCCTCCAGTTCTTTTGAACGAGATTCAATCCCTGGGAAGCCACTGATTTCACATGGAGACAAATCATTCAGCATCTTGAAAGTTTCCGTGGCTATTTTTTCAACAAATTCACACTCTGGTCTGCCAAAAAGTACAAGTTAACAGTTAGATGTTAATAAAAACTGAATAAGAGGTAGCTGAAAACAAAGCAGAGCAGTAAAGGCAAGATTTGCTATAGTACCGTTCCTCAGGAAGTACATGGCCCAGGATATTGGAAGCAGTCTTTAGAGCTTCCTTCCATGCCGCAACTTTGTGCTCACGTCCCTTGAAACTGGCTTTTGGGTTCTGGAAGGGAGTTCGAAAACTCCCTGTCTGATTCTCCACATCAGATTTCCTGACCTTGTAGAAGACTGGTAAAACCACATGACCGGACCTTTCTCTGCATTGCATTATCTTCCAGAGTTCCTCCAAGCACCAGGTGGAGTTAGCATAGTTCTCTGAGAAGACAATGATGGACATCTTTGATTGCTCAATCCTGTCAAAGAGAACTGATATGTCCTTGCCTCGCCGGAGTTTCCCATCAAAGAAAGCATCGATGCCTTTCCGGTGCAGGGACTGAAGAAGGTAAGAGGTGAAGGTATTACGAGTATCCTTGCCTCTGAAACTCACAAACACGTCAAACTGGCGCTTAGTTGGACCCAAAGACGAGGAAGAAGATGGATGAGCCATTAAAGAATGGCAACGATGATGCTGCTAATAGTGTATAAAAATCTTTTGGAAGTGAAATGGAAGAGACGACTTTGAGGCGTTGAACAACGAATCTTTCCACGAAGGTTCTTTTGCATTATTAAGCACACCTTTGTTGACTTTCAAACTCCCTTGATTTTATCAGCATTATCTACTCACTGAATGCAGAGTGGTCCACAAGTTAA
>NW_013621144.1:0-942 GCF_000695525.1 Brassica oleracea var. oleracea
GCAGTGCTCTCACCAAGTCGGAGATATTCGTCAACCGTGTCAGCCGATTTTCCATAAACAAGTAGACGAATTGCTGCCGTACATTTTTGTAGTGCAGTAAGACCCCACCTACCCGTTGCATCTTTTCTTTGCTGAAAGAATGGAAAGAATTGTTCAAGGCCATCGACAATACGTATGAATAATCCCTTATTCATGCGGAATCGGCGTCTGAAAGTTTGTATCGAATATATCGAATGGTCGTCGTTGAAGTTGTCATCGTTGAAGTAGTCATTGCTTAGCTGGTGCTGTCCTCCTTCGCGGTGTCGTTCAGTATAACTACGGGTCCTTTGCGGTATGGGTTCGGCCTCAACTATATCGTCGTAAATTTCATCAATGAAATATTCGATAATATCATCCAATCTCTCCTCGATTTCATCATTTTCATCAGACGAAGATGACGACATTGCTTATCCTGTTGGATAAATAATAATTTGCTTAGAAGGTTTCTTATATTTTTTTTTCTTATAAGTTAAAAATATTTATATTTGTTCTACTTTTGAATCTTTTCTATTTTTTTTTCTTCTACTTTTGAATCTTTTCTATTTTTTTTTCTTCTACTTAGGAAACAAAAGCATAACTTTTTTTTTTTAATTACAGAATAACCAAACTAGTTTAGATCTTAAATATAAACAATTCAAACAGAACAAGAAGAGTTTAAAAACCAAATGGTCTTAGAGAACAAAAGCATGAATCTTTTTTTTATGACAGTACCAAACTAGTTAAGATGTTTTACGGATGAAACTATAATCAATTCATAGACAGTTGAAGAAGTTTTGAAAACCAAATGGTCTTATAAAACAAAAACATGAATCTTTGTGATTATTACAGAACCAAACAAGTTAAAGATCTTTTTGAAATGGTAATAACTTTCAAAAACAAGAAAACGAAAACAAAAACAAGAAG
>NW_013621145.1:0-942 GCF_000695525.1 Brassica oleracea var. oleracea
TCCTCTTTATTTGATTCTCCACCCTACACGTGTACCACTATGATCTCATGTCAATGAGTAACTCATTGACAGGAGATCAATGAGTTATCCTCAGAAAACATGTTTTCAAACCTCTCAATGAGTAACTCACGACATCTCATCTAATTAGTCAACAGATCTGACCCAGATTCAGATTGCAAGATCGCTTAGTGCCAAGTTGAAGCTGGACTATCGAAATGAATTGATGATAATCTCACTTTCAAATCATCAGGAGTATTATCAATCGCAAAATATTCTTCAACCTTAAAGAACCAATCTCTGATCTTATCACCGTTGAATCGAGGAAATCCAAACGCCCCAATCTCGTCATTCCAGTATAGTGTGGATTCATACCAGATCTCGCCGGACGAGGATGATCGGAGCTCAGATTGTTGATTTCCTGATTCGCCGACGCTCTCGGTGTCGTATCGCGTTGAGAACGCTTGATACTGTTGATCGCCTTCTCTGTCTTCTCCGTAATAAACTTGATCGCCTCAAACATTAGCGCGGCATTCTTATGGATCTTGTTGTTCTGCTCAGCGATCGATTCCTCCATCTTCTCTAACTGTGAACCGATAGCCTCCGTTGTTTCCTTAACCACCGCGTCCTTCAACGATTGCTGTGATCTTGTTTCCGCCATGTTTTCCGAGGATGACGAAGCTCTGATACCTTTGATAGAGCCAAATCGTAGTTCATCTTCACACTAGAGATTGATGTTCATAAAAAAACTATCTCTTCTCAAAACTTGAAGATATCGAAAGAGAATCAATCTTCGAACTGAATGAGAGAAAATGTATACAGAGTTTTCCGAGAAAATGAGAAAGATTATACAAATTGACTGAATGAATCTAACAGATGTTTGTTACAGAGCTTTAAGCAAGTTGTTAGCTCGTAACAAACTCAAATGATCTCGGACGTCCACGT
>NW_013621146.1:0-942 GCF_000695525.1 Brassica oleracea var. oleracea
ATGCAGTAAATGGTAGATCTTCATCGTATATTCTTCTTATCCTTACATCTTCATCGTTATGTTCGGAGGAATCTGAAGGTGGAGAAGGAGTGGCTAAATCGATGGTGGTCGTTGGTTGCCCTAATTGCATCATGTACATCATCATGTCTTTGGATAGTAACCCTAGATGCCCTAGATGCAACAGCCAAGTTTTGCTTGATTTTCTCACACGAAACAATAGCAAAAAGAGTATTAATTAAAAATATCCAACTAAGAATGTTCTTTTCTCTTTATGATTTTTATTCATTTATTGCCATTTGCCACATATATTGATAGTTTAAACTAGGCTACGATGAACGTACGTATGTATTCATAAAACCGAAATTCTATATACTTCTGTTTTTCAAGAACTTCGCTGATTACTTTTATTATGTGTATTAAAGTTAAGCGATAAATATTAACTAGACTCTGATCCGCGCTGGCGCGCGGATATGAATTTTCGGTTTTTGGTTATTTATTTAACTAAATGATGTATTTGTAATATTTGATGTATTATATTCACCAAGTAAATAATTTTTTGGCATCTTAAACCATCTATTTATGATGAATATTCGATATCATATACAAAATTGAACAAATAGACGTAATTAGAGAATTGTAGACGATATATAAAAACAATGGTTATTAATGTAAAATATGAAGAAATATTATATTATGACTTAGTATAGCATAAATGATTATAAATTAGTTATATATGTTTAAAGAAAATAAAATAATTTTTAAACTTATATGAAAAATTTAACATATAAAAAATGGTGATGAATTAGTCATCAAACTGTAAACAATTTCATAATTTTGTTAATAATAAATTATTTATAGTCTTTGTTTTTCGTCAAGGTAATTATTAAATGTCCATAACATCCCCTATATATTAATTGAGGAACATTTGAAAAGATGTAACCT
>NW_013621147.1:0-942 GCF_000695525.1 Brassica oleracea var. oleracea
TTATCAATTTTTTATTTGTTTCTTTATAAATTTGTTTCTTTCATATTATTCTGTTGCATATATTTCATTTTATTTTATATTCATAATTTATATTATGAAAACAATAATGCTCTTGCTTTTTTTTTTCATCTTAAATTGATAATAAATTTATATAAGTCTTTACTTACTCTTTTAGATTTATTTCCATAAAATATAATTAAAATACCCAATAAATTAGTCTATATAGTTTTAAAGTTATAATCTCTTTTAATCTATCACCCCGCGCAAAAATAAGGACTTGTCTATATAATATTTAAAAAAATGTAGCAGTTCAACTCTTGTTTAAAACATTTTTGATATATTTTCAATACTATACTAGAGATTGACCCGCACGCCCGCGCGGGTGTTAATTTTTACGGTTTTATAAATTTTTATTCGTTATTTTATAATTAGTGTTATATATTTAAGATGTGTCGTCGTATAACTAATTGTATTCAAAAGATTTGGACTGAATCGGGTATAAGATTATTTTTGGTACAAATATACGAAGCCCTTTCAGATACATTGGTTATTTAGATATTTTTATGTTTCTACACATCAGAATCAAAATCATTCAGACTCGAAAGGTCCCAACTCAAACCTCATACATAAATTTATAATATTCAAGTGACGTCTAATTTCAAAATCCAAAAAAATTAATCTTGAAAGAAACAACTTGTACCTCAATCAGTATCTGAATGTCCATACTTAACTGATTCTGCAAATAAATTAAAAAAAAAACTTTTTCTATATATTTGGAAAAAATAAGAAAAATAGAAAGAATTTTTTATTTAGTAAAATAGTTATATGAAGTGAAACATTAAGTGACAATAAAATGTAATACTTTTTAATTATTTTGATTTAAATTATTATTTTATTCACATAAACTATGCCTTTAAATTATGTGTTTGGCTATGTAATTTT
>NW_013621148.1:0-942 GCF_000695525.1 Brassica oleracea var. oleracea
ATGTGACGATCTGCGATTGGTTGATATATATTTTTTTTTTCTGAAAAAAAAAGTAATACTCGAAAAATCAAGATTCCTCTTTTGGATAACACGATCGCCGGGTGCTCTAAAGATTTCACAAAAAGTTAATTTACTTTTTTAATTATTTCGAGTATTCTAAACCCATGCCATAGGCCTTTTGATTATTTTAATACACATCCGAGATTAGACATGTGTCATCGAGTATTCTAAACCCAAAAAGATTTGATTCAGAGATCACAATCATACTATGGTTCAGGTAGCAAACATTTTAGTCCGATAACTTGTAGGTTTGGTCGGGCCAGTTTGGTTGACACATTTACCCAACTTCTTAAAAATGTCTTTTTGGGGTATGCATTTTCAAAGTGAAATAGGTTCCCTTGTTTTAGAAAACAAAAAATTGGAAACTTTAAAGAGAAACATGGTTACGGCATTTAGCTTACAAGTCTTTGCCGTCGTTAACACAAGCGAAGTATTTGGCTTCATAATGATAAAGTACATTATCATAATTGTAAAATGAGCAAAATAATAATATATATATATATATATATATATATAGTTTTTATTATAGAAACACTTTATCGTGTGTTTTCATGTGATCTAGAAAAGAAAATAATTCTAGAAACCGTAAACATTTATTAATCTTTTTACTTCACAACTTACAATTTTTCTTTTGGATTAAAACTATAAAATGTGTTTCTTCTTTTTTTGAAGAAAATACACTATTATAAATATATGATACGTAAGCAGTATATGAAAAACAATCTTTCAACTTGAAACTTTTTAAAGTTGATCTATTAGAGAAAGGTTTGTACCGAACCGGCTTCTAATAAAAGTTATATAGTGGAATATATGCATGAAGGCAATTGTTTTGGTTGATTATGAATTAATCTACCAAGTGTATCTGCAATCATACGATACTAA
>NW_013621149.1:0-155 GCF_000695525.1 Brassica oleracea var. oleracea
GCGCTGTCGTATTTCTCAACAAGGAAGTTCATGCTCCCGTCACTCTGTAAAACAAAAAACACGGACCACGTGAGATGGATGAACCCAATAAATCAAAGAAGGAGATGAAAGGTGAAAGGTAGCGCAGATACCTGCGCTCTCGAGGAAGCAGCATC
>NW_013621149.1:350-942 GCF_000695525.1 Brassica oleracea var. oleracea
CACCAGAACCTCCTTCTCGCGAGCAGGTTTTCCTCCTTTCCTCTGACAGTTTTCCAGGAGTACCGCTGGTCTCCCCAACAGCGTCGACTATGGCCGCGTCAGCAGCGTTCACGTCGGAGGTAGAAGGACGGGGCTCTGCCTCAACAGACCTTTTAGTTGTCTTCCTGGGGTGACCATCTGATGTCGCCCCGACTAAAACGGCCTCCTGCCCTTCTGCCCCGCCACGAGACCTTTCTCTCCCATCCTTCTTCTTTTTGGACTTCGAACCTTCGGAAGTCGCATCGAGGGGAGCAGACTCTTCGGGAGGAACCTCGTCAGTCACTCCCACCTTAGTCCTTTTGGTCTTTTTCTTCTTCTTGGGATAAGAAGCAGAAGTCTCTGACGTGCCCCCCTGATCGGTTGCAATAGGGCCCTCCTCTCTGGAGGCTCCTTCTCTGGAGGCCCCTTCTCGGGAGGTTCAACCTCCTTCAGAAGTGACGTCAACTCCAGAGTTAGACGGTCCCTGAGGATCGACTGTAGTCGACTTCTTCCTGAGCAGTTGCAATTTTCCTTTTAACAGAGCGCTTAGATCCGGAACTCCGTCCATTTCTCT
>NW_013621150.1:0-941 GCF_000695525.1 Brassica oleracea var. oleracea
AAAAAAAAAAAGCAGCCATTAGTTTTCATAGTTTAAATAAGCGGACCATAGTGAGAGATACTTGAACGGACCGGATGTAATACTTTCACGTGGACCAAATAACGTGTCGTATAGTTGATATAATTTGGTGTGTTCCTATATTTAAAGTCTAATTCATTCAATTTTTTAAAAAATATATATATGGTTGAGTTTCAAGCAAGCAAGTAAAGCAAAGGACTTTAAATCACAAGAATAAAAATAGATCGGCACAGAAAGCAGCATATATATGCTTTGAGTTAGTGAAGCATCATTATTTATACGGAAAAACCAAAGTGATAAGTGCTCTTGTCGGATTTGGTCCTCATAATGCAATATCTCTCATGTGTTGATGTTAGATTAATATTCTTATCATTGATAAATTATTAAGATTTCACCTAATGAAATGATGTTAAAGATGGTGACACTCATCCACCTAATAAAAAGATTGTTATGTAATTCTGATAATTCATAAATTCTTCAATTTTCCTCCGCTTTAGCCAAATCAAAATCAATTGGAAAACTGTCATTCTCAGTGTCCCAAATCACTAGTATGAAAGCCAAAGGATAGGAAAAAAAAGAAGGATAGGAAGTACATGACATACCGTGATAGTCTAATATCCCAACCTACAAGAAATGTGAATGATCTTTGGAGTTCTCAGTTAATGCTTATCGATTGAAAAAGATGTAGAAATTCTAACTAATCGATGATTGGCAAAATCACAACGAAAATATCAAGATAGTAGCTTGTTGGATTGCCAGAAATAAAGTTTAGATAGAAGTTGTGTTTGGCGTTAAGATATATGAAAAATATGTTAAGATAGTAGCTTGTTCGAGCCTTGTACAGTTTTATATTTTTCTTTATGTGATATTTTTCGACATCAAAAGTATTGCCAATATTGTTTAATTACATGGTTTGTTTTTTT
>NW_013621151.1:0-941 GCF_000695525.1 Brassica oleracea var. oleracea
AAATGAAAATAGAAAGATGTCTTTCGCTAGGTTTAGCTACACTCAAGTTATTTTAAAGGGTAGTCTAAGAGCACCTCTAATGGAGAGTTCTATCCATTGAAGTTCTATTTGTTTTAAGAAATTTTGAGTTGGGTTTCCAAAAAAATTAAAAACCTCACAATTCAATACTAATATATACATGTACGTATATGTATGTTTAGAATTCCAATGATTAGAACCTCCTTTTGGAGATGCTCGAAGATCCTTAAACGTCCACAACTTACTCACTGTTTACTCTCTATGTATATATTAAGTACTACAACTAGTAAATGCTTGACATCTCCAACTCCACTCTATTTTTTATTCTAAAATAGAGTTTAGAGTAAAAATGCTTCAATGGTACTCTATTATAGAGTAAAAAATAGGTTTATTCTATATATAAAGTAACTTGTTTTTTTTTGTTAATTACTCTATTTTTCACTCTAAAATAGAGTATCATTGGAGCAACATCCTACTCTTTTAGATCATTTCCAATGGAACTCTATTTTTTCCTCTATAATTTACACCAAAATAGAGTACTCTATTATAGAGTGAAATATAAAGGAATGTCACTTTTTCACTCTAAATATAGAGTAAAATATTGTATTCCTCTATATTTCACTCTATAATAGAGTAATTCTATTATACACCATTGGAGCAAAACTTACACTATAAGACTATCTACAATGGTCAAAACTTTCAACACCCTAATTTTTTTGTTTTTAACACTCCACGTCATCTTTTCTTTCTTCCACCTAATTATTCAACACCCACTTTATTTTTCATGCTCTACAATAGTTTTTTTTAATAAAATTCAACACTCTACTCCATTTTTTTAATTCATTTTTAAATTAATAACTACATATTAATATCTTCCTACAGAATGAAGGAGAAGCTAGTAAGAGAATATCTCATTCATCACA
>NW_013621152.1:0-941 GCF_000695525.1 Brassica oleracea var. oleracea
TTTTTTTTTTTCATTTTCATTTTCTTCTTCTGTTATGGTGTGTAGGGGTATCGATGTAGTTAGGAACAAGATTAAGATGTTTGCGCAGAAGAAAGTCACACTTCCTCCTGGGCGTCATAAGGTTGTCATCCTAGATGAAGCTGACAGGTTCATGTGGCTTTTTCTTTCTTCTCTCTGTATTTAACATCTTTGCCTTTGCTACGGTCTCGTACCAATCAATGTTTTTAACTGGTTCATTTTTTGGGTTTGTGAAATCAGCATGACATCTAGAGCACAATAAGCCTTGAGGAGAACGATTGAGATCTACCCAAACTCTATCCAGTTTGCACTTGCTTGTAACACCTCAGGCAAGATTATTGACCCCATTCAGAGTAGATGCGCCCTTGTTCGTTTCTCTAGGTTATCTGATCAGGAGACACTTGGCCGTCTCATGGTCGTGGTTCAAGCTAAGAATGTATGGACTCTCTGCCACTTTTTTCGTTCTACATATTTACATACTAGGATCATTTTTCGACGTTTCTAATTTCTTGTGTTCTCAATCCTCTCAAGGTTCCTCATGTACCTGAGGGCCTTGAGGCCATAATCTTCACAACTTATGGTGACATGAGGCAAGCTCTGAACAACTTGCAAGCCACATTCAGCGGGTTTCACTTTGTCAGTCAAGAAAACGTCTTCAAGGTTCGATACAATACCTTAGTTCACTTAGGTGATCATAAAATATAGATCTCTCCACTTATTTGCGTCTTATTTTTTCAGGTCTGTGACCAGCCTCACCCGCTTCATCTCAAGAACATGGTTCGCTATGTGTTGGAGAGTAAGTTTGAAGATGCTTTTCACGGCATGAAGCAGCTATACGATCGAGGCTACTCTCCAACCAATATTATCACAACGCTATTCCGTATAATAAAGAATTATGATATGGCTGAGTATCTGAAACTTGA
>NW_013621153.1:0-941 GCF_000695525.1 Brassica oleracea var. oleracea
TCACTGGAAACAAACACACTACCGGGGCTGACAAGAACTCACACATCTGACACTCGTCCGTACGTTACCTCCACAGGATGCTCGTCCATGCATTCTTCCCACGGAAGCAAGCTGGTACGGTTACTGAGGAAGACATGCGACTGCTTTGTCCGGCTATCCGTCCCTACGCCCAACCTGGAGTTTTACCCCTTCCCAGCACCGACATCTATGCTACCTTCGGGATGGTCAGTTTCTTTGTGGGTCGTCTCCAGCACTACAGAGACTGGGCGTGGTACACGACTGATTCGCGCCCAAAGATGGGGATAGGTGGAATGATCACACCACTGCTCCAATTTCTGAATGTTCCCTTGGGAAAGGACGCAGCGGGACCTAAGTTCATTGATGGCACCTACTTGAGGATTGCTACCTATTTTAGTGGGATGTATGGGAAGGACTACGTCTACCACTACTATTTGCAGGGCAAGCCAGTCGAAGTGGTTGTTCCAAACCGGAACCTGACGAATTTAGAGATACCTGGAGCTATCAGCTTCAACATACCCCATGAGTACTTTCTTGGAGAACACGGGCCTCTCGATCCAGTTAATGCTGCTCCATCAAGGAGAAGGAGTGTTCCTACGCGACATGACTCACCTGTTGTAGACCCTTCTGAGCATATCTATGGACCTCTGCGCTACTACTTCAAGCCACATGACGGAGTTCTTTCCCCTGGAGCTCTTCGTGATGCTCATGACCACATTAGTCGCCTTCAGAGGTGGAACATGTCTCAGGACAGAACGATAGAAAAGCTGAAGGATAAGTGCAAGGCGCTAAGCAAGACAGTAAAGAAGCAGGCAAAGACCTCAGCCAAATTCATGAAGAAAGTAGCTGATGTCTTAACCAGGGGAGGAATAGCTAGATGTAGCTCAGCAGACTTCGCTTTCGCGAACACCTCAAACCCCCAG
>NW_013621154.1:0-941 GCF_000695525.1 Brassica oleracea var. oleracea
ATTGTGGCACATGCAGCAGACAGCCGTCCACGCTACAATTCTCGCACTCCCAATCATCAACAGAACCGGTACACGCAAGGAGCTTCACCACACAACAACAATCAGCACAACAACCATCAGAACAACAATCGCTTCTCCAAGACATACCTTGGTCGTTGTCAAGCTTGTGGAACACAAGGACACAGTGCAAAATACTGTCCTGAGTATCGCATAGTCAAACGCAACGGCTCTAATTCACAGTGGCCATCTTCACACTCGACTTCTCAACCATGGCAGCAACAACACCAGCCGCATCAGTCATGGCAGCCTCGCGCCAATCCAGCCTTGACGTCGGATTCTTCTACATGGCTTCTCGACTCTGGAGCTTTCCACCACATGACCTCCGACCTGGCTAATCTCTCGATGCACACGCCTTATCATGGTGGTGATGATGTCTTCTTAGGCGATGGCTCTGCTTTGCAGATATCGCACTCCGGTTCTGGCTCTCTTCCCTCTTATACTAAACCCTTTTTCATAAATAATATTCTGTGTGTTCCTTCTTTAGATAAAAATTTGATATCAGTTTTTCAATTGTGTAAAGCTAATGATGCTGCTGTTATCTTTACTCCCACTTATTTCCAGGTGAGAGATTTACAAACGGGGGTCCTTCGGGTGCAAGGAACACCTAAACATGGCACCTATGAATGGCCGAAAACTCTCACCTCAACTTCACCTTCTCTTGCTTTTGCTTCTCTAGTGAAAACCACTCTTACTGATTGGCATTCTCGCTTAGGTCATCCGGCTTTACCGGTTCTTCAAAAAGTTATTTCTAAGTTTCAGTTACCTATTGTTTCCAATGCTTTGTTAGCTAAACCTTGCTCTGCTTGCTCAATTAATAAAACGCACAAGTTGCCTTTTTCATCTTCAACGTTAAAATCGTCTCATCCTTTGGATATTGTTTT
>NW_013621155.1:0-941 GCF_000695525.1 Brassica oleracea var. oleracea
CACCAGAAATCTACACCAAGGATGAGATTAATGAGATGGTGACTGGTTTTTGTAGAGCTAAGGAAAAACTAGGAGATGAACTCAAGACATTGGTAGATGACACTTATCAACCTTTGGACAGAGGTTACAATGAGCTTTTCAGAAGTATGGCAGAGATGAGGAAAGAGATTGAGAGTATGCAGCACATTCTTGAGAAAGAAGCAACGACATCACCATCGAATGACGCCAACAAAGCAACATCATCGATCGACGTCAAGCCACAGACATCCCAGATTCCTGCAGAACCTGAAAGTTTGGCAGAGAAGAAAGATGAATGGGAGATCGCATACATCAACACGAAGATTAACGACGTATACAACCCTCTCAACAACAACGTGGACTGGTTAAGCACGAGAATTGATCTGCTACAGCAAGATTTGGACACCATATGCAAGAAGTATCAACAACCAGCCACATCGATCGATATCTGCACCATCACATCGATCGACAGCAAGTTCGCAGCCATGGAAGATAGGTTACAAACATACGAAGATATGCACGACCGTTTCACCTCACCTATCATGCGATACTTGGACACCTTGTCTACACAGATGATGAATGTCCAGAGGGACATTGACACGCTTAATGATCAACATGATTTTCAGGAAGAATGTTCAACATCGATCGATAGGTTCTGCAGGGCATCGCTCGACGTCAAGAAACCTACAGAACATCTTCCCTACACAGCAGCAGAAGTTGATCAGATCACATTAAAGCTTTACACAGCTATAGATACCATGGAGGACCGGTTTGAGAAGCGGTGTGATGACATCTACTTTCCATTCGACGTCAGACTCAGTGGACTGGATAGCCATGCAGAGTGGTTACAGAAGGAAGCCCAAGCCATTCAGACGAAATTCGCATCTCAACACCAGATATCAGCATCGATCGACAGAAAACGC
>NW_013621156.1:0-941 GCF_000695525.1 Brassica oleracea var. oleracea
GAGCTGAAAGGCTCCCATACTGTTTGGAGGGCAGGGGGCATAGATGCAAAAGAAAGCTGACCCCTATCTATCGTCGTAGAAGCTGTTCCTAGTCTCATCTCGATGTTCGTTCCTATACCATCATTTGCTGTCGCAGCAATGGACGCCCCCCTCCTGGTTGAATCAATGCTCCCATCCCCAAATCGGTCCTCGTCTGAGGATTCATTTGGGCTGAGAGTCCTTTGCGAACCATGGCCTATTATCCCCGATCTGGGATTAGAGTCTTCCATTGTAAATCGAATTCGGGTACTGGAAGCCGCTAATTCCCCCTTTCTGCTTGGAAAGGAAAAAGGGGAATATTGGGCAGAGATAAAAGAATCTCTAAGAAATTCTTCTTACCAAAGGGAGTATTATAGGGGTCTTGATTTCGAAAATCGAGATCTACTAATACGGGAACGTAAACACTCATGTTATGAAGTGTTTCGGGAAATCCTTTTAAGGAACCCTTCTTTGGAAGAAGCGGCGGCCTACCCTCCTCAAGAAAACTTTATTTCCTTCTTGAACGAGAAGCGGGACGCCCTAGACGTTTCCCACCCCGGGCACAGCCCGGCGGAAGTAGACCGTCTGGAGATCTTATTTCTAAAGGAGGTGGAAAAAGACCTTGTCAAAAATGGGAGCGGATCGATCCATATCATTGGAAATTTGAATTGAGATCATTTTTTTCGGCAGATAAAAATATGGTGCAGAAAAACCCAAATCGATATGAATGGAAGATGCCTCTGGAACTAGTATATCGGTCAGTCGATGGAACAATCACAACGTTACGCCCCAAAATCAAACTATATGGAGCCGTTACGAATGACCATAATGGAGTCTACTACACACTAGCCAAGAAAGAGTGTATTTTACTAAAAAACCCAAATCGATATGAATGGAAGATGCCTCTGGAACTAGTATATCGG
>NW_013621157.1:0-434 GCF_000695525.1 Brassica oleracea var. oleracea
GAGTGGGAACTCACCAAAACAAAAGGGAAGTGTCCCTAAACTCAATCCAATCAATACATTCATCATTTCAATTCAAAGTCTAGAAATGATACTTAAAATGTTTGAATGGATTGTGTGATGTTTCTTGATAAGTCTTGATGCACCTTTGGGATAATGTATCAGGTACCATTGCTTGAGCCTCACTAAAGATGTTCCTGGTCATTTCCTAGCTTCTCAAAGGTGGCTGTGAAGTCTGTTGAGAGGGGGAGATCCAAACCAGTTCTATGAAGAGGGCAAGCATAGTTTGAAGTCTTGCTCAGCCCCACTGATGTTAAAAGATGATCCGGTCGCATCCTTGCCTTTCTAAGAAGGCTATGAAGCTTGTTGAGAGGGGGAGCCCCAAACCGGTTCCATGAAGAGGTGAAGCTGAAGTGTGAAGTGTGCGCAAAGCTGTG
>NW_013621157.1:497-941 GCF_000695525.1 Brassica oleracea var. oleracea
AGCTCACTGGCCAATCCCTAGGCTTTGGAGAGCTCTACTCTTTTTCCCTTGCAAGGTTTTGTCCCAATGGGTTTTCCTTGTAAGGTGTTTAATGAGGGAGACTCTTCAGTCTTCCAAGCTTGGCTTAGGATCTCCTAAAGTCAAGCTTGAGGGGGAGTGTTAAACTGAAGAGAAGATAGAGCTTGTACATTAGTAGGGCAAGCTCTAGAAGATGTCCAGAAGAGTTCAGTCAAGCTTCAGAAGTGTTCTGAAGTAGTTATCTTGAGAAGTTAACTCTAGGAAAGACTTAGACTGATCATGTGAAGGCTTTGGAGGAGTTAGAGAGAAAAAGGCCATGAGGTGCAAAGCTAGGGCGAGTTGTACGGCCTTGTACGGTCTAGGGGGATCCATGAAGGTTCTTGGTGCAACCAAGAAGGAAGATAGGGCAATGTACAAAGATAGGGC